>NC_086126.1:4745234-4997734 GCF_963921235.1 Mobula hypostoma | reverse complement strand
GCTAGCTCGACGCCCAACCCAGCGCGGATGGAAGGCGTGCGAGGAGCCGGCCGGATTCGGAACCCGACACCGCCACACCGCCGGCCGGACTCTGGTCCCAGACTCCAGGCTTCTGATGAGCCCAAAGGGACGGCAGAGACCGATACCATTTGGTTCCAGGAGTTGCCAGTCGGCGTTGAACTCGAAGTAGGACTGCCTTGGGGACTCCAGCTCCAGATTTTTCCCTCGGGGTTCACTCCCAAAGCCCTCCCCCATGAGCCGCAAGGCAGTGGAAGTTTGAGATCAGAGCTTTCTTCCCCCTAAAGCAGCTTGTTTTAAGGCCCTTTTCCTTGTCAGTAGAAACGGTTCTGCCGGACTTAGTAGCTAAGCCATCCGTGCAGGCCAGGAGCTGGACTTGGTCATCAGAGCCGATTTGAGAGGCACGCCTTTGGGAGCATTTAGTAAGTCGTGGGAGTTTATCCCACTACCACCTCCGGCTATAACAACCTTAAGGAACCGATGGACCCCTGCCATTAGATTATGAGAACACTCAGTCCTCTTTTATTGTCGTTTAGAAATGCATGCATGCATTAAGAAATGATACAATGTTCCTCCAGAGTGATATCACAGAAAACAGGACAAACCAAAGACTAACACTGACAGAACCACGTAATTATAACATATAGTTACAGCAGTGCAAAACAGTACCATAATTTGATGAAGAACAGACCATGGGCACGGTAAAAAAAAAGTCCCAAAGTCCCCGAGTTGATCGACTCCCGAGTCCCCGATAGCAGGCGGCAAAAGGGAGAAACTCCCTGCCATAAACCTCCAGGCACCGACAACTTGCCGATACCTTGGAAGCAGCCGACACTGAGTCCGTCCGTCCAAAAACTTCGAGCCTCCGACCAGCCCCTCCGATACAGCCTCCTGAGTGTCATCCTCTGCCGAGCGCTTCGACCCCAGCCCCAGCAACAGGCAATAGGCAAAGCCAAGGATTTGGGGCCTTCCCCTCCGGAGATTCCGGTTACCTCACAGTAGCAGCAGCAGCGAAGCGGGCATTTCAGAAGTTTTCCAGATGTTCCTCCGTACTCTCACGTCTGTCTCCATCAAATCAGGATTGTGCACGGTACCTACTTGACAGATGACAGATATCATTCACCAGGGAGGCCGCGCGGTCATTAACCGAGGAGATCCTTGACCCCAGGTTGGGGACCCTTGCTCTAAACCTTTCCTGCCCACATTCCTGTCCAAGCGAGTTGTATGCAGAATCAGGTTCATCACCACTGACGTGTATGGTGAAGTTTGTTGTGGCAGCAATGCATTGTAATACATTTTTAAAAAAAGATTATGTTATAGTAAGAAATATATAAATAGTGCAGAAAGAGAGCAAAATGCTAGGGGAAAATTACCTTTCCTATCCGCCTACCTGTCCAAATGCCCAAAAACAGGTACACTTTATTCTGACTTTCCACTGACATACTGTACGTCGTGAAGATGATTGTACAGTGCAAAACTTAGAGTAACTATAGGGTATATAAAGTAAACAGTGTGTGTCACATCTACATTGAAACATACGGTGAGAAGAGTTGTTTGTACTGACGACCAAGGACGTGCTGAGGGCAAGTGTAGCCGCAGTCGGAGAGGGTGTTTTGCACGAGCGGTGGTACCGCGAGGCGGTGATTGGCAGGCGCGCGTCCAGAGTGCGGGACGGTTCAGAGGAGACTTTTGCCCGGAATCTAACCCAGCGAGGGCAATAATTTGGTGAGCTGTTGTCATGTGTACCGAGGGACAGAGGTAGAATCTGTCCTTGAGCCTGGTGGGATGAGCTTTCGGGCTTTTGTATCTTCTGCCCGATGGGAGAGGGGAGAAGGGGGAATGTCCAGGGTGGGGGGGGGGGTGGTCTTTGATTACACTGACTGCTTTACTGAGACAGTGAGGAGTGTAGACAGAGTCCACGGAGGGGAGCCTGGTTTCTGTGATGTGCTGAGTTTCCCCAAGACTCTCTGTAGTTTCAAGCAGTCACGGGCAGTCCGGTTGGGATGCTTTCTGTGGTGAGGGCCAACAACACCTGCCAAGACAGTGTGGGGGGAGTTTCACTCTGTGTCTGACCCCGGGAGTGTGTGATGGGACGGTGTAGAGGGAGCTTCACTCTGTGTCTGACCCCGGGAGTGTGTGATGGGACGGTGTAGAGGGAGCTTCACTCTGTGTCTGACCCCGGGAGTGTGTGATGGGACGGTGTGGAGGGAGTTTCACTCTGTGTTTGACCCCGGGAGTGTGTGATGGGACGGTGTAGAGGGAGCTTCACTCTGTGTCTGACCCCGGGAGTGTGTGATGGGACGGTGTGGAGGGAGCTTCACTCTGTGTCTGACCCCGGGAGTGTGTGATGGGACGGTGTGGAGGGAGCTTCACTCTGTGTCTGACCCCGGGAGTGTGTGATGGGACGGTGTGGAGGGAGCTTCACTCTGTGTCTGACCCCGGGAGTGTGTGATGGGACGGTGTGGAGGGAGCTTCACTCTGTGTCTGACCCCAGGAGTGTGTGATGGGATGGTGCGGAGGGACAGTTTCATTATCGTTAATTCGTTTATTTTTTCTGTCTGCTGTCAGGAAGAGAAGAATGGGGATTCTGGGAAGGAAGCGCTCGATGATCTTTTCCCAAACGACGAAGAACAGTCGCAAGGTGTGGCTCCAGGGTGATGTGGATGAACTGATGGGATGCAGGGAAATCTCTGCCCTGGGGTGGGAGCTGGGATCCTGGGTGGGTGTGTAACCGTCCGGTCTGGCCCCGTGGGGAGGGGGTATGGGGGATTTGGGCAGGGAGCTCCCATAATGAGGGAAATTAAAATCTGGAAAATTGTCCTTAAATAAACCGAAAACATTGGGGGCTCGGGTTTATAGCAGTGAGGGAGGATTGCTTGTTGGGTCTGGGAGATGAATGTCAGATGAGGAGATGGATTCAATAATCAATCTCTCTCTCTCTGTCTGTGCCTCTCCCTGCACCTGCACCCCCACTGTATGTCTCTCCCCGCTCATCTGTTCCCTGCACCCCTCTGCCTACCTGTGTGTTTGACTCGCTGCCTCTTCCCCTCCACACCCGCCCCTTTTCTCCCTGCCTCTCTCTACCGCCCCCCCCCCCCAATGACAGGGCAGCAGCCTCATACGGTGGGCGACGCGGCCCAGCACGGGGGCTACGAGATCCCAGCCCGTCTGCGGACGCTACACAACCTGGTGATCCAGTACGCCTCGCAGGGGCGCTACGAGGTGGCCGTGCCGCTCTGCAAGCAGGCGCTGGAGGACCTGGAGAAGACGTCGGGCCACGACCACCCCGACGTGGCCACCATGCTCAACATCCTGGCCCTGGTGTACAGGTGGGACCCCGGTTCGATCCCCGGCTCCGCCGTTACCTGTGTGCGGAGTTTGCACACTCTCCCTACTGGTGCACCTTCCACATCCCAACGGCGAGCGGATTCAGTTGCCCCCACCTCTCCCGGTTTCATGGGGGGGAGGAATTGATGAGGATGAAATAAAATAGGATCAATGTAAATGAGCCTGCACCGATTCGATGGGCCGAATGGCCTGTTTCAGTGCTGTATTTGAACTGGATGATATTGATCACTCAAGTGCCATTTAGAACATACACTCAGTGGCCACTCTATCAGCTACAGCTGCAAATATCTAATCAGCCAATCACGTGGCAGCAACTCCGCGCGTAAAAGCATGCGGACACGGTCAAGAGGTTCAGTTGTTGTTCAGCCCAAAGATCAGAATGGGGAAGGAATTTGATCTGAGTGACTTTGACCTTGGACTGGTTGCTGGTGCCAGATGGGGTGGGTTGAGTATCTCAGAAACTGCTGATCCCCCTGGGATTTCCATGAGGTGGCCGTGCTGCTCTGCGAGTGGGCACTGGAGGGTCTGGAGAGAAGCGTTGGGCCAAGACCACCCTGGTGTGGCCACCAGGCTGGACGTACTGGCCTTGGTGTACAGGGTTTACAGAGAATGGTGCAAAAGACAAACTAAAACATCCAGAGAGCGGCAGTTCTGTGGGCGAAAATGCCTTGTTAATGAGAGAGGTCAGAGGAGAATGGCCAGGCTGGTTCAAGCTGACAGGAAGATGACAGTAACTCAAATAACCACATGTTACAACAGTGGTGTGCAGAAGAGCATCTCTGAACGCACAACACGTCGAACCGTGAGGTGGACGGGCTACAGCAGCAGAAGACCACGAACACACACACTCAGTGGCCACTTTATTAGGTAGAGTAGGTATCTAATAATTGGCCACTGAATTAGAACACTACAGTACAGGCCCTACAGCCCACGATGTTGTCCCAACCGTTTAATCTATGCCAAGATCAATCTAAACCTACCTCTTACATAGCCCTCTATTTTTCTACCATCCACGTGCCTATCTACAAATCTCGATTAAGTGTCCCTGCCTCTACCACCACCCCTATCAGCAAGTTCCACGCACCCACCACGCTCTGTGCTTTTAAAATAATCCTACCTCTGAGACCGCCCCCCCAGGAAGAGGTACAGCCGACGTTTCGGGCCGAGACCCTTCGTCAGGACTAGTCCTGGTTAGCCCTGACGAAGGGTCTCGGCCCGAAACGTCGACTGTACCTCTAACTAGAGATGCTGCCTGGCCTGCAACTTTTATGTGTGTTGCTTGAAATTCCAGCATCCGCAGATTTCCTCGTGTTTGCGTTTTTAAATCCCTCTTTACTTTCCAAACTTAGTAAAATGATGTCCCACCCCCCCCACCGCGTTGGCCATATCTGCTCTGGGAAAAGGTCTCTGGCTGTCATCTCGATCTCTTTCTCTTACCGGCTTGTACACCTCTATCAAATCACCCGATGTCCTCCCTTCGCTCCAGAAAGAAAATACAAAAGCTCAAGATCAAGAGACTCTGCAAGGTCTCTGCAAGACCTCTCTAGGTGCTGCCTGACCTGCTGAATTCCTCCAGCATTTTGGCTGGCTTATCCTCTCCTTATAAGACATGCTTCCCCCGTCCAGGCACCTTCCTCTAAGATGTAACCCTAATAGTGTGTAGCCATGGGGGCTCAGTTGCTGCCGCTGTCTGTAAGTGAGAGCGTTCCCTCCTCACCGCCCTCCTGTGCGACCAGGACCAGGGGGCACAGCCTCAGAAGGCCCTGTACTGTACAATGTTCTAGTTCCAAATGGGACTTGAGTGACCTATATCATCTCTACAATGGAGTTCAAAAGTCAGGAGATTGGGTTGCAACTTTATAAAACAGCCACACGAATGCAGATGACAGACGCTAGTTAGAAACAATTCGGGAACAGCTTCCTGTCCCAATTAAGAGGCATGGTGTCTGAAACAAACAAAGAGAATTCCAGCTATTTTCTCGATTAGTTTTGTTCAACAGTTGTCTCAAGTAAGCGACTGCCCCAATTAACTAAGTAAAGGCATCAGTTAGTCTTGCGAGACTGTGGATCTGCGCCTGGAAAGTCTTCACTCTCCAGGGCGCAGGCCTGGGCAAGGTTGTGTAGGAGACCGGCAGTTGCCCATGCTGCAAGTCTCCCCTCTCCACGACACCGATGTTGGCCAAGGGAAGGGCATTAGGACTCATACAGCTTGGCACCGGTGTCGTCGCAGAGCAATGTGTGATTAAGTGCCTTGCTCAAGGACACAACACGTTCCCTCGGCTGGGGCTCAAACTCACGACCTTCGGGTCGCTAGTCCAATGCCTTAACCACTTGGCCGCGTGCCCAGATGGCTTAGTTAACCAGAATCCACTATAAAGCAAGGGTTGTTAAAGTTTATGATTAGTAAGGGCATCAAGATTTTTCAGGGAGAAGGCATGATGAATGGGGTTGAGAGGGATAGTAAATCAGCCATGATGGAGTGGCAGAACAGACTTGATGGGCTGAATGGCCTAATTCTCCTCCCATGTCATATGTTCAATGGCTGTTAGTTTGTAAAAAAACAAATGGTTAGTTTGTATATTAAAAAAAAATCAAATTGACTTTTTCTTCCGGATGCAGAGGTGGTTGAGGGACGTATAGGAGGTTTGTGCAAGATGGGCTGAGTGGCCTGAGATACTAACGGGCTTTTCCATTCCGTTCAGGGACCAGAACAAATACAAAGAGGCAGCGCACCTCCTGAACGACGCGCTCAACATTCGGGAGAAAACACTGGGCAAAGATCACCCGGCAGTGAGTAACCCCAGCGATAGCAGTTAGTGTGTATGAGGAGCGGCTGATGGCCCTAGGCGTGTACTCGCTGGCGTTCAGAAAGAATGAGCGGAAATCTCATTGAAACCTATCAAATATCAAAAGGCCTCGACAGTGGATGTGGAGAGGATGTTTCCTATAGTGGGGGAGTCTAGGACAGGAGAGCACAGCCTCCAGAACAGAGGGACGTCCATTTAGAACAGAGATAAGGAGGAATTTATTTAATCAGAGGGTGCTCAATTTGTGGAATTCATTGCCACAGACAGCTATGAAGGCCAAGTCATATTTAAAGTGGAGGTTGACTAGTCAGAGGTTATGGGGAAAAGGAAGGACAATGGGGTTGAGAGGGTTAATAAATCAGCTGTGATAGAATGGCAGGACAGACTCGATGGGCTGAACGGCTGGCTTCTGCTCCTATCTCTTAAAGTCTTACAATTTTATTGAGGAGGATGAGGATTGGACTCTGCCTCCGCACCGGGTGCTCCCTGCGTCTCTGACTCTCCCGCCGTCTGCCCTCTCCTAGGTGGCCGCCACCCTCAACAACTTGGCCGTCCTGTGTGGTAAGCGGGGGAAGTACCGAGAGGCCGAGCCGCTCTGCAAGAGGGCCCTGGAGATCAGGGAGAAGGTGGGTGGTCGCGCTGGGTGCCCTGTGCCGGGCAGGACCCTCCCTCCGCACCAGAACGACGCCGTAGTCGGGCTTATCGTTTGTGACGTGCGGCGTGAAGTACAGCGGGAGGCAAAAAATAATTACTATAGTTCACAATAAATGATAAATAGTGCAAGAGAGAAACCATGGGACTTGGCAGAGTGACAGTTTGGCACACACTAGATGGGCTGAAGGTCCTGTTTCCGTTCTGTAGTGCTCTACGACTCTGTGAGGCAGTGTTCAAGGACTGGAAATCTGGTGGCGGGGAGGAAGAAGTTTTATTTAATGTATCGATGCAGCTACAAAGTAGGCAAGACAGCGGCTATATTTCATCAGGAGTGTGGGGAGATTTGGTTTGTCACCAAAGTCGTTCACAAATTTCAAATTTGGAGAGCATTCTAACTGTGTATTTTGCGGGGGGGGGAGGTGCGTGGCCAAGTGGTTAGGGCGTTGGGCTCGCGATCTGAAGGTCGTGGGTTCGAGTCTCAGCCGAGGCAGTGTGTTGTGTCTTTGAGCAAGGCACTTGACCACAAATTGCTCCGGTCCGCCCAGCTGAAAATGGGTACCGGCAAATGCTGGGGGTTAACCTCGTGATAGACTGGCGTCCTATCCGGGGGGGGTAGTCTCGTACTCCCAGTCGCTTCACGCCATAGAGACTGGCATAAACACCGGCCTGACGGGCCACAAGGATCGGGACAGATTTAAAAAAAAATAATAATAATAAATTGTTGGGGGGTGAGGGCTACTACATGGGATCAGAAAAAGCTGCAGAGAGTTGTAGACTCAGTCAGCTCCATCATGGGCACTGGACTCCCCAGCACCAAAGGAGCGATGCCTCAAAAAGGCAGCGTCCATCACTAAGGGCCCCCCATCATCCAGAACCAGAGGCCACAGTTTGAGAATAAGGGGTAGGCCATTTAGAATGGAGTTGAGGAAAAACTTTTCCACTCAGAGGGTTGTGGATCTGTGGAATGCTGTGCCTCAGAAGGCTGTGGAGGCCAATTCTCTGGATGCTTTCAAGAAAGAGTTAGATAGAGCTCTTAAAGATAGCGGAGTGAAGGGATATGGAGAGAAGGCAGGAACAGGATACTGATTGTGGATGATCAGCCATGATCACAGTGAATGGCGGTGCTGGCTCGAAGGGCTGAATGGCCTACTCCTGCACCTATTGTCTATTGACTTGCCCTCTTCTCATTGCTACCATCAGGGAGGAGGTACAGCAGCCTGAAGACACACACTCAACGATTCAGGAACAGCTTCTTCCCCTCCGCCATCAGATTTCTGAATGGACACTGAACCCATGAACACTACCTCACTATTTTATTCAGCACTGCTTATTTAATTTATCTGATATTTACTGCCATTCACAGTTTCTGTTATTACGTATTGCGTTGTACTGCCGCCACAAAAAGAACAAATTTCACGACATACGCTGGTGATAGTGAACCTGCTTCTCTCCTATTCTGGGTCAACAGTCCCCCACCGCCATTTTCCATCTGTGTGACTAATTCAGCTACCAGCCGATGTGTCTTTGGGATCTGCGAGGAAACGGGAGCAACGCACGCGGTCACGGGTTGGGGGGGGGGGAAACGTACAGCCTCCTTACAGAAGGCGGTGGGAAGTGAACCCGGGTCACCAGCACTGTGACGAGTTAGGCGGACCGCCACGCTACCCTACCGCCGCCACCTCTGCCTCCTTCCACCAGGCCAATCTTGTGCCCCGTGTGGTCCCACCTTCCAGGCCAGCCTACACGCGGGACCTTGCTGAGATCCCTATAGACTTTGTCTAATTATTGGCACCCATTACTGAGATTCAGCTTGTGTTTATTATCTCAGTGACGTCGCAGGAACTTTGTAATTAATTAATAGTTGATTATTTTTAACGTTCCTCCATTTAATATCTATCCCTGATTACCCCTGAAGATTAAAGGTGAGTGTGGTGACGTAGTGGTTAGCACCGGCAACCCAAGATCAATTCCCGTCGCTGTCTGCGAGGAGTTTGCACGTTCTCCCCGTGACCGCGTGGGTTTCCTCCCACAGTCCGAAGGCTGCTGGTGGGTTAATTGGCCGTTGCGATTTGCCCCGTGGTTAGGCCGGGAGGGGATTGCTGGTTGGCTCATTTTGCCTGAGGGGCACTTTAAATCGCATTGGGTTGGACAGTTCAGAAAGTGTGGGACAGAGAAAGTCTGGCCCGGGTGTCGAACTCGTGCTCGTCTCTATCCCCCTCCCTCCTCCTGAAATCCGGGGCTCCTGGTCTTGGGGAGGCCCTACCCGCGTGTGGCCGAGCGTCTTGGAACAACCTGGACAGCTTAAAACCTCAAGTTGTCTGCGGGACGCATTAAATCCCGTTGCGTTGGGCAGGAGGAGGTGATTGTAAGCCGTGGGACGGAGAGGTGGCGAACTGGCTCTGGAAAGTTGAACTTGTGCTTGCTTCTGTTCCTCCCCCCCCCCCCCAAATCCGGGGGTCCAGGTTCTGGGGAAATCCCACCCAGACGTGGCCAAGCAACTGAACAACCTGGCCCTCCTGTGTCAGAACCAGGGCAAGTTCGAGGAGGTGGAGAAGTACTACCAGCACGCCCTGCAGATCTACGAGTCCCAGCTGGGTCCCGACGACCCCAACGTGGCCAGAACCAAGAACAACCTGGTAGGAGCCTGGCACCATGTCTCGAGGCTTTGGGGGGGGGGGTGGGGGGAGGAGATGGTGGGCTGGGGGGTGCGTGACGAATACCATCGAGCCACCGAGGTGGAGGGATGATCCTCGGAACAGAGAGGGGAGTTAGGGGTCAGGTTAGGGTTTAGGGACGATGTAGGGGAGGGGTTAAAGGTCAGGCAGGAGCCCAGGCCTCTGCTCCGGCGTCTGAAGGCCAGCGACGTGGACGTGCAACGAAGGGTGCCAGTGGGTGGGTGTGGAGCCAACACGGACCGGTGACCCTGAGGTCAGAGTTGCCCGCCCCCGCTCCATTTTCAGTAAGGTCACCCCTCATTCGTCCAAACAGGCCTAGCGCGTAGCGTGCACAAAAGGCTGGAGGAACTCAGGAAGTCGGGCAGCATCTACGGAGGGGAATAAACACTCGACGTTTCGGGCCGAGACCCTTCCTCGGGATGAGAAGAGAAGGGGGAGGAAGCCTGGGGGAGGGGGAAAGAGTATGAGCTGGCTGGTGGTAATGGGTGAGACCGGGTTAGGGGGGCAGGGAATGAGATGAGAAGCTGGGAGGTGAGAAGTGGAAAAGGGTCAAGGACTGAAGGAGGAGGAATCTGATGGGAGAGGAGGGTGGACTAGTTCATCCCTCCTTGCATCAAAAATGTGCACACCGAAGATTAGCTGTGTTTGTCACGCGTGCATCGAAGCACACAGCGAAACGCGCCGTTTTGCGTCAGCAGCCAAGGCAGTCTGAGGACGGGCTGGGGGCAGCCAGCAAGTGTCGCCTGTTTCCAGCGCCACGACCCTTCAACCCTAACCCGTGCGACTTTGGGTTGTGGGAGGAAACCCACGCGGTCACCGGGAGAATTTGAAACCTCCCGGGTGACTTGTTCTGTAAGAACTGCTAACTGCTACAATCCCCCTCCGCTGCAGCAAGGTCTGAATGAGATGTTAGTCAGTACTGATACTGATACAAGGCAAAAGCTGGTCTTGCACACTGTTCATCCAGATCAGATCATTACACAGGGCATTGAGGTCGAACAAGGTAAAACAGAATGCAGAATGAAGTGGAACAGTTACAGAGAAAGTGCGATGGAGGTAGACGATAACGTGGAAGATCATAACGAGGTAGATTGTGAGCTTAACAGTCCCCTTTTATCATAGTTGTGAACAATTTCTTATCGTCTTATAACAGCGGGATAGTCGAAGCTGTCCTTGAACCTGGTGATATGTGCTTCCAGTGTTTTGTAACCCCTGCTTGATGGGAGAGGGGAGACGAGAGGGTGGCTGGGTAGGGGTCTTTAATTACGCTGGCTGTTTTCCCGAGGCAGTGGGAAGTGTAGGCAGAGTCTGTGGAGGGGAGGCTGGTTTCCGTGATGTGCTGGGCCGTGCCCACGACTCTCTGCGGTTTCTCGTGGTCATCAGTGGAGCTGTTGCCAATTGCGACATCTTTTGTAAGCCTCCCTCGAAAAGTCATGGTTACTTGTATTCCTTTTCCTCTCAGGCATCCTGTTACCTAAAACAGGGCAAGTACAGGGAGGCAGAATCGTTGTACAAGGAGATACTGACCAGAGCACATGAGAAAGAATTTGGTTCTGTCAGTGGTAAGTAAATTTTCTTCTACACTGTCCCATCACACACTCCCAGAGTCAGACACAGAGTGAAGCTCCCTCCACACCGTCCCATCACACACTCCCGGGGTGAGACACAGGGTGAAGCTCCCTCCACACCGTCCCATCACACACTCCCGGGTTCAGACGCAGAGTGAAGCTCCCTCCACACCGTCCCATCACACACTCCCGGGTTCAGACACAGAGTGAAGCTCCCTCCACACCGTACCATCACACACTCCCGGGGTCAGACACAGAGTGAAGCTCCCTCTGCACCGTCCCATCACACACTCCCGGGGTCAGACGCAGAGTGAAGCTCCCTCCACACTGTCCCATCACACACTCCCGGGTTCAGACGCAGAGTGAAGCTCCCTCCACACCGTCCCATCACACACTCCCGGGTTCAGACGCAGAGTGAAGCTCCCTCCACACCGTCCCATCACACACTCCCGGGGTCAGACACAGAGTGAAGCTCCCTCCACACCGTCCCATCACACACTCCCGGGTTCAGACGCAGAGTGAAGCTCCCTCCACACCGTCCCATCACACACTCCTGGGTTCAGACACAGAGTGAAGCTCCCTCCACACCGTACCATCACACACTCCCGGGGTCAGACACAGAGTGAAGCTCCCTCTACACTCGCCCCAGGGAACAGGCACTCATTAGCATGAGGGTGGGAGAGGTTCCGATGCAGAAATGATTCCCTGAAACTGAAGATGTCCTTCTAACCACCTGCAGGAGAAAATAAGCCAATTTGGATGCACGCTGAGGAGCGGGAGGAACAGAGCAAGGTGAGCAGCTGTGTGTGTGTGTGTGTGTGTGTGTGTGTGTATACTGACCCACAGGGGGGCTGTGTCAGTAACGACCCGTTACTGGGAGCATTTCACACACCCAGGGCAGCATCTGAACCGCGGTCGACACCAGCTGGGGTGCATCAGGAACCGGTCACACGTTGACACAGGTTTCTGAATCTGGGCGAGCGGGCGAGGAGGTTCAGCGAGCAGATCTCTCAGCTGCTGAAATGTCTGCAGCTGTGGGTCTAATCCAGGCTGGGATCTAAACCAGGGATTCAAGGGTTTATCGGTAGAATTGGGAGTGGGCTAAAGCCTGGGATCAAATCTTGGGGTTCAGGGGACGAGTATTTAGTTAAACAGATCCCGAGGAGTGGATCACAGGCTGGGATCTAATCCAGGGGTTCGGAAGTTAACATATAGAATAACAGATTCCTGGGAGTGGGTTAAAGGCTTGGATCTAATCCACAGGTTGGGGCTTTATATGTAGAATAACAGATGCCGGGAGCGGGTTGCAGACTGGGGTCTAATTGTGTGTTTTGTTACAGAGCAAGCGGAGGGACGGTGTCCTGTACTGGGAATATGGAAACTGGTACAAGGCTTGCAAGGTCGACAGGTGGGATTCCCAACGTCACACACCGTCCTTGCATTAATCTGTTTACTTCGGCTCTGAAAGAGTGAGGCTTCCTTCTCAAACACGCACAGGGTTAGACACAGAGTGAATCTCCCTCTACACCGTCCCATCACACACTCCCGGGGTCAGACACAGAGTGAATCTCCCTCTACACCGTCCCATCACACACTCCCGGGTCAGACACAGAGTGAATCTCCCTCCGCACCGTCCCATCACACACTCCCGGGGTCAGACACAGAGTGAATCTCCCTCTACACCGTCCCATCACACAATTACAGGAACAGACACAGAGTGAAGCTCCCATCACACACTCCCGGGGTCAGACACAGAGTGAAGCTCCCTCCACACCGTCCCATCACACACTCCCGGGGTCAGACACAGAGTGAATCTCCCTCTACACCGTCCCATCACACAATTACAGGAACAGACACAGAGTGAAACTCCCTCCACACCGTCCCATCACAGACTCCCGGGGTCAGACACAGAGTGAAGCTCCCTCCACACCGTCCCATCACACAGTCCCGGGGTCAGACACAGAGTGAAGCTCCCTCTACACTGTCCCATCACACACTCCCGGGGTCAGACACAGAGTGAAGCTCCCTCCACACCGTCCCATCACACACTCCCGGGGTCAGACACAGAGTGAAGCTCCCTCCGCACCGTCCCATCACTCACTCCGGGGGTCAGACACAGAGTGAAGCTCCCTCTACTCCGTCCCATCACACACTCCCGGGGTCAGACACAGAGTGAAGCTCCCTCCGCACCGTCCCATCACTCACTCCGGGGGTCAGACACAGAGTGAAGCTCCCTCTACTCCGTCCCATCACACACTCCCAGAGTCAGACACAGCGTGAAGCTCCCTCTACACCGTCCCATCACACACTCCCGGGGTCAGACACAGAGTGAAGCTCCCTCCACACCGTCCCATCACACACTCCCGGGGTCAGACACAGAGTGAAGCTCCCTCCGCACCGTCCCATCACTCACTCCGGGGGTCAGACACAGAGTGAAGCTCCCTCTACTCCGTCCCATCACACACTCCCGGGGTCAGACACAGAGTGAAGCTCCCTCTACACCGTCCCATCACACACTCCCGGGGTCAGACACAGAGTGAAGCTCCCTCCGCACCGTCCCATCACTCACTCCGGGGGTCAGACACAGAGTGAAGCTCCCTCTACTCCGTCCCATCACACACTCCCAGAGTCAGACACAGCGTGAAGCTCCCTCTACACCGTCCCATCACACACTCCCGGGGTCAGACACAGAGTGAAGCTCCCTCCACACCGTCCCATCACACACTCCCGGGGTCAGACACAGAGTGAAGCTCCCTCCGCACCGTCCCATCACTCACTCCGGGGGTCAGACACAGAGTGAAGCTCCCTCTACTCCGTCCCATCACACACTCCCGGGGTCAGACACAGAGTGAAACTCACTCTACACCGTCCCATCACACACTCCTGGGGTCAGACACAGAGTGAAGCTCCCTCTACACCGTCCCATCACACAATTACAGGATCAGACACGGAGTGAATCTCCTGCTGCATGACTTTGAAAAGTGGTATTGTTCACTGTTGGATCTGATTATTTTGGAATGAGGATGAGATTATGGGTTACGACCATTTGATTGACTGACACAGGAACAAAGAAGGCCAAGGATTGTGCAGTGAACATCTCACAAGTGTTGCTGTGTCTCCACTGGCAACAGAGCGAGCCCTCGACTTACTCATCGAAACCCATACATCTTTGGACTGTGGGAAACCCGAGCACCCGGAGGAAACCCACACGGTCACAGGGAGAATGTACAGACCTCTTACAGACAGCAGTGGGATCTGAACCTGGTTCACTGGCACTGTAATAGTGTTACACTACACTATCGTGCCTCTCCAATGGTACCCGAACATCGCCGTACACAGCAGCAGGGACTGAAAGAGAGATTATTGGTGTGTTGTACTCGTGAGGCCTCCGTCGGTCAGGGTCGGCCACGGATGTTGTGTCCTAGCTGTCTACGTGATATGCAAGACAGGGCAGAACGATACAGAGAGCGAGCTGTTGCCCGTGTAGCAAGCTCCCCCTCTCCACGCAGCTGATGAACCCAAAGGAACAGCAGAGACCGATACAGTTTAGCACCAGCGCATCGCAGGAGCCACCAGTCAGCGTTGGACTCCACGCGGGCTACCTTAGTGGCTTCTTTTCCGGATTGTTCCCTGAAGCTTCCCCCATGGGTGGGTATATCCACAAGGCAGCGGAGGTTTGAGGTCAGATTTTTTTCCTTCGAGATGAGCTGCCAAACAGCCCCGTCTGCCCTGAGTGACTGGTTTTAAGGCACCAGTAACCCGCCTTTGCCCCTTCTTCAGTCAGTAGAAACGGTTCCGCCGGGCTTAGTAGCTAAGCCACACGTGAAGGTCAGGAGCTGGACTTGGTTGTCGGAGGCTATTTGAGATGCACGTCATTGGGAGCATTTAATGGGCAGTGGGAGCTTGTCGCTACTACCTGTCCTGGCTATAACAACCCTAAGGAACACTGATATTAACTGTTTTATTACAAGGACGAAGAACAAATCAGGAAGTTACGGTTGTTTAGTACTAACATCCAGTTCCGACCGGAGAGAGGAAGCTCATTCCAGCGACAAGAATTAACCTATGAAATGACCACGTTCGAGCGCTGTGACTCCTGCTTCAGAAAAGCTAAGAAGCTTCGAGAAACATACGGAATCAGCAATGCTATAATTACTAAATAAAAAAAAAATTCACTGCTACATGTATGTACGTGATGTATGTACTCAGAGGTCACTTTATTAGGTACAGGAATGGAACCCGGTGAGGTCTTCCGCTGCTGCAGCCCGTCCACTTCAAGGTTCGGTGTGCTGTGTGTTCAGAGATGCTCTTCTGCACACCACTGTTGGGTTACTTGGGTTACTGTCGCCTTCCTGTCGGCTTGAACCAGTCCGGCCAATCTCCTCTGACCTCCCTCGTTAACGAGGTGTTTTTGCCCACAGAACTGCTGCTCGCTGGATGTTTTTTTCCCTCCGTTTATTGCACTGTTCTCTGTAAACTCTAGAGACCGTCGTGTGTGAGAATCCCAGGAGACGAGCAGTTTCTGAGATACTCAAACCACCCCATCTGGCACCAACAAACGTCCCACAGTCAAAGCCACTAAAAAAAAATCATGTTTCTTCCCCGTTCTGATGTTTGGTCTGAACCTCTTGACCGTGTCCACGTGCTTTTATGCATTGAGTTGCTGCTACTTGATTGGCTGATTGGATATGTGCATTAAAGAGCAGGTGTACAGGGGTACCTAATAAAGGGGCTGAGTGTATATTGATGATTATATAGGCAGTACATCTTCGCTTTTGTGCTGTTACTCCCCGTTACGCCACTGGCGTTGAGGGCAACAACAAAGGTCATCAATCTCTGGCGGATGTTCAGGGCTTCCTTCATGGAGCCAGTAGCTTCCTCTCGGTTTTCGCCACTGTCAGCCATGCAAGTCCCAGGTGGAGACTCAGGAATACAGTCACTCAGATCTAGAAGGAATCTTCATTGCTGTTTCTGTAACAATTTTGTTTGACCAGTCAGGGTTTTTAGTCTGGAGGACCGGTGGACCACTCTTAGGCTGGCCTCTACCCTTTGACCCTGTTCGATGTGGGTGACCCTAAAATGAGCCAAAGCTTAAAGCCCTGACTCCAGCCAACACAGCTATCTGGGTCATTGAGGCTCGCGAGCCTCCAAACCCTGCGACATGGCTGTGGTCCTGTTGGAGGACAGATAAGTTAAAGTACAAGTAAAATAACAATTCTGCGTCCTAATCTAACGTCCCTCAGTGTCTTAGGTTCAGCCCGCAAGGGGGAAAGGTCAAAGACTGAACAGAATAAATCATTGCCCAACTCGCCCTCACACAATGCTGGAGGAGTTCAACGCCTCTGGAGGGGAAAACACTGAATCCTTGCTCTAACAGTTTAATGTGTCCCAGGACACACTTGGGCACGTGGGCTGGGAAGTGTCGATGGTTTGAAAGGGGGATAAACGAAGTTTCTGTATTCGCTATCTCCTTTCGCAGCCCGACTGTGAACACCACGCTGCGGAGCCTAGGAGCCCTGTACAGGCGGCAGGGTAAACTCGAGGCCGCCGAGACCCTGGAGGAGTGTGCGACCAAGTCGCGCAAGCAGGTGACCAGGCCCTCACGGGCTTGAGCCGACGTGTTTCAGAGCCCCTAGAGGCCGACCCGTCTCCGTGAACTCCTCTGGCCCCCTTTAACCTTCCCCATCTCTGCAACTCCCAGCTACACGTCTTCCCATCTCTGCAACCCCAGCCAGCCTCTGCACCTCGCCCTGTCTCTGTAACCCCTCTCTCCCCTGCACCCTTCCACATCTCTGTAACCCCTTCCAACCTCTACACCCCTCCTATCTCTGTGAACCCCAAACCACAGCCCTTAACCCCCTCCCCATCTCTGCAACTCCCTCCAACTCCTATACCCCCCGTCTCTGTAACCCCTTCCAACCTCTACACCCCTCCCGTCACTGTGAACACCCACCCCCGTCACTACACCCCTCCCCGTCTCTGTAACCCCCTCCGGCCCCTATGCCCCTGCCAATCTCTGTAACCCCCTCTGGCCCCTACACCCCTCCCCGTCTCTGTAACCCCCTCCGGCCCCTACACCCCTCCCTGTCTCTGTAACCCCATCGGCCCTGACACCCCTCCCTGTCTCTGTAACCCCCTCCGGCCCCTGCACCCCTCTCCGTCTTTGTAACCCCCTCCAGTCCTTACACCCCTCCCCGTCTCTGTAACCCCCTCCAGCCCCTACACCTCTCCCTGTCTCTGTAACCCCCTCCGGCCCCTACACCCCTCCCTGTCTCTGTAACCCCCTCCGGCCCCTACACCCCTCCCCGTCTCTGTAACCCCCTCCAGCCCCTACACCCCTCCCTGTCTCTGTAACCCCCTCCGGCCCCTACACCCCTCCCCGTCTCTGTAATCCCCTCCAGTCCCTACACCCCTCCCCGTCTTTGTAACCCCCTCCAGTCCTTACACCCCTCCCCGTCTCTGTAACCCCCTCCGGCCCCTACGCCCCTCTCCATCTCTGTAACCCCCTCTGGCCCCCACACCCCTCCATGTCTCTGTAACCCCCTCTGATCCCTACACCCCTCCCTGTCTCTGTAACCCCCTCCGGCCCCTACGCCCCTCTCCATCTCTGTAACCCCCTCTGGCCCCTACACCCCTCCCTGTCTCTGTAACCCCCTCTGATCCCTACACCCCTCCCTGTCTCTGTAACCCCCTCCGGCCCCTACGCCCCTCCCCATCTCTGTAACCCCCTCCGGCCCCTACGCCCCTCCCCATCTCTGTAACCCCCTCCGGCCCCTACGCCCCTCCCCATCTCTGTAACCCCCTCTGGCCCCTACACCCCTCCCCGTCTCTGTAACCCCCTCCGACCCCTACACCCCTCCCTGTCTCTGTAACCCCCTCCGGCCCCTACACCCCTCCACGTCTCTGTAACCCACTCCAGCCCCAACACCCCTCCCTGTCTCTGTAACCCCCTCCGGCCCCTACACCCCTCCACGTCTCTGTAACCCCCTCCGGCCCGTACACCCCTCCCCTGTCTCTGTAACTCCCTCCAGTCCCTACACCCCTCCCTGTCTCTGTAACCCCCTCCGGCCCCTACACCCCTCCCTGTCTCTGTAACCCCCTCCGGCCCCTACACCCCTCCCCGTCTCTGTAACCCCCTCCGGCCCCTATACCCTTCCCCGTCTCTGTAAACCCCTCCGGCCCCTACACCCCTCCCCGTCTCTGTAACCCCCTCTGGCCCCCGACACCCCTCTCCATCTCTGTAAACCCCTCCGGCCCCTACACCCCTCCCTGTCTGTGTAACCCCCTCCGGCCCCTACACCCCTCCCTGTCTCTGTAACCCCCTCTGGCCCCTGACACCCCTCTCCATCTCTGTAAACCCCTCCGGCCCCTACACCCCTCCCTGTCTCTGTAACCCCCTCCGGCCCCTACACCCCTCCCTGTCTCTGTAACCCCCTCCAGCCCCTACACCTATCCCCGTCTCTGTAACCCCCTCTGGCCCCTACACCCCTCCCTGTCTCTGTAAACCCCTCCGGCCCCTACACCCCTCCCTGTCTCTGTAACCCCCTCCGGCCCCTACACCCCTCCCTGTCTCTGTAAACCCCTCCGGCCCCTACACCCCTCCCTGTCTCTGTATACCACACCTAGCCCCCACCCCTGCATGTGTTGCCGGGGGGAGTGTGGGGGGAGCCTGCCCCATGGGGTGATGGGAGAGCCTGGCTGCGGAGACAGGAGTCGTCACCCTGTTCTGTGTCACTGACAGGCGCCGGACACGTCACACCCCACCCGGGTGGTGGAGCTGCTGAAGGACGGGGGTCCCGAAACTCGGCCGGGCCGTGACCAGCTCACGGGCGCCACCGGTGTCGTCAACTACATCATCAACGGGGCCGAGGGCGAGGAGCCGGGCACGGCCGAGTGGAACGGGGTAAGTGAGCGCCGGGGGGAGGGTTGGGGGGGGGTCGAGCACAGCGAGGAGGGAGGTAGTAGGAACAGCGAAAGGGATGAGGGCCACTCCGGAGGGGGGGGAGTGGTGAGCTTAGTGAGGGTGGGAAGCACCAAGGGAGGGTGGGGGGAGGGGAGAGGCAGTGTTGGGGAGGGGTTGAGGGTTCAGTGCTGAAGACCGATGGAGGTGCCCTGTACCAAGCAAGCGGGTGGGGTGGGGAAGCACCAGTCAGTGTAAATTCCGGGTCTCCTCTGTACAGGAACAATAGAACGAGGGATTGACTCGCCAAGAGTCTGAAATGGAGGGCTGTAGTTGTACGGGTGTTGAATTGGCTGGGATCATTCTCACTGGGGTGTCAGAGGCTGTGAGGGTGTTTAAAATTATAATGGGCACAGATAGTCACAGTCCTCTTTTGTCCTCCCACCTCTCCTGTCTCTCTGTCGCTCCCATCTGCCCACCCCACCTCTCCGTCTCTCTCTCTCTCTCTCTCTCTCTCTCTCTCCTGTCTCTCTGTCTCTCCCGTCTGCCCACCCCCTCTCTCTGTCTCTCTCTCTCTCCTGTCTCTCTGTCGCTCCCGTCTGCCCACCCCCCCCATCCTTCTCGCTCTCTGCCCGTGCCGCAGGATGGCAACGGGTCCCTGCGGAGGAGCGGGTCGTTTGGGAAGATCCGTGACGCCCTGAGGCGCAGCAGCGAGATGCTGGTGAAGAAGCTACAGGGGGACTCGCCCCAGGAGCCCAGAAATCCCGGGTAGGTCCCCCTTCCTCGACGTCGGGGCCCTGGATTCGGAGCTCTCCGTCCCCCTCTGTCCGTTCCCCATGATAACCCGGACTTCTCACTGGTCTCCCCGCAGGATGAAACGGGCCAGCTCGCTAAACTTCCTGAACAAGACCGGCGAAGAAGCCACCGAGGTAAAGGTTAAAGTTAAAGATTAGCTTTGTTTGTCACGTGTACATCGAGACACACAGTGAAAGGCGTCGTTTGCGTCAACGACCAGCGCAGCCCGGGGATCGTGCTGGGGGCAGCTCGCAGGTGTTGGCGCGCTTCCGGCGCCAACACCACATGCCCACGACTCGCGAATGCAAACCCGACCCCGGACTTCTTTGGAATGTGGGAGGAATCGGAAGCACTCAGAGGAAACCCAGGTGGTCACAGAGGGAGAGAGAGAGAGAACAAACTCCTTACAGACAATGGCAGGAATCAAACCCGGATCAATGGCACTGTAAAGCGTTACGCTAACCACCGCGCTAAATTTATACCTGTGCGTCAAATGTGCGCCGTAGGTACGGCGTAGCCGCGAACCCTATGCTGTATCTACGCCGAACCCTATGCCGTAGCCTAACATGCACCTCTTCCAAAATGTAACCGCGCGTCGCAGCGACGCAGACCAAAACAACTGTGATTGGTCCGCTTGGTAGCATCGCATTTCCTCCTACGCTGCAATAGCTTCCCATTGGGCGACTGAAGGGCAGGGAAGGAACTCTGGCTGCCATGCTTTCAATAAAGCTTTACAGACCTCCGAAATTATGGAGGACCCTGTGCCTGACGCCAGTTTGTAGCTAGCTGCTACAGCCTGTTGACTTCCACCTGAAGCTAAAACTCGAATGGTGATTGCCAGTCTCCGAGTATACTGTGCGTACACTGATGCGAAGTAAATGGTTGGAGACGGTCAACCATATCGTCAAACCTACCTGCCGACGTCCGAAAATATTTGAAATGCGTATCCTCGTCCATCATGTCTCTCAGTGGCCGGACAAGCACAGGAGATTCGCCCTCCTTCAGTTTCAGTCGCCATCGTTTGAAGTTTGAGTTTCTTTGTGCTGAGTTTCAACATGAAGAAATTCAACACAGTGGCGTAGAAACTAGCGTTTCGGCGGTGAATTGCAGGGAGATGCAGACACACCAACGCACAAGTATAAATGCTCACAATGGCATAGCCCACTTGCGTAGGCTGCGGCGTAAGCTAGAACGCACAGGTGTAAATTAGCCTTTACTTGACACCCTACTTAAACGACCTACTTCACTCTTTGCGGGGAATGTTGTCGGAACGAGCTGGGGCATTTCTGTCTGGAGCGAAGGAGGATGAGAGGTGACTTGACAACAGACACTAGACAATAGGGGCAGGAGTAGGCCATTCAGCCCTTCGAGCCAGCACCACCATTCACTGTGATCATGGCTGATCATCCACAATCAGTATCCAGTTCCTGCCTTATCCCCATAACTTTTGATTCCGCTATCTTTAAGAGCTCTATCCATCTCTTTCTTGAAAGCATCCAGAGACTTGGCCTCCACTGCCTTCTGGGGCAGAGCATTCCATATATCCACCACTCTCTGGGTGAAAAAGTTTTTCCTCAACTCCGTTCTAAATAGCCTACCCCTTATTCTTAAACTGTGGCCTCTGGTTCTAGACTCACCCATCAGCGGGAACATGCTTCCTGCCTCCAGCGTGTCCAATCCCTTAATAATCTTATATGTTTCAATAAAATCCCCTCTCAGCTTTCTAAATTCCAGAGTATACAAGCCCAGTCGCTCCAATCTTTCAACATATGACAGTCCCGCCATCCCGGGAATTAACCTCGTGAACCTACGCTGCACTCCCTCAATAGCAAGAATGTCCTTCCTCAAATTTGGAGACCAAAACTGCACACAATACTCCAGGTGTGGTCTCACCAGGGCCCTGTACAGCTGCAGAAGGACCTCTTTGCTCTTATACTCAATTCCCCGTGTTATGAAGGCCAGCATGCCATTAGCTTTCTTCACTGCCTGCTGTACCTGCATGCTTGCAGGTAGATAGAGGTGTACAAGATGATGAGAGGCAGGGATCCAGTGGACAGCCAGAGACTTTTCCCCAGGGGGAAATGGCTAATACAAGGGGGCATAATTTTAAGGTGATTGGAGGAAAGTATGGGGGGGGGGCGGTGTCAGAGGTAGGTTTTTACACAGAGAGTGGTGGGTGTGTGGAATGATCTGCTAGGGGTGGTGGGAGAGGCAGATACATTGGAGACACTTAAGGGACCGTTAAGAAGGCACATGGATGAAATAAAAATGGAAGGCTACGTAGGAGGGAAGAATTAGATCAGGGGTTAGAACATAAGAAATGGGAGCAGGAGTAAGGCCATCTGGCTCATCAAGCCTGCTCCGCTAGTCAATAAGACCGTGGCTGATCTGGCCATGTACTCATCTCCACCTATCTGCCTTTCCCCCCATCACCTTTAATTCTCCCGACTATGCCAAAAAATAGTGGTCCCCAGGTTGGGAACCTCTGGCTTGGGCTGATCTTGGGAGTAGGTTAAAGGGTCAGCATCATGTTGTGGGCCGAAGGGCCTGTACCGTGCTGGGCCCTGTGTACCAGAGGACGGTCCTTCGGCGGAAGTGGATGGAGTTCGGGAGCCTCGAGGTCACGTTGCCGCACTATAAAAACCCTGGTTGAGATATTGTTGAGTTTGAGATTGCGGGAGAGTGCAGAGCACACCAGGAGGCCAGCCTGCAGGACATTGATAACCCTGCTCGTTCAGTAGGTGAACTCCTCCCATGGTGGAAACGGCTGACTTGGTGGCAGAGGGACCCCGCAGTCAACCACCAGGACAAGCATTGCGTTTGTCCCTGGTCGCCTCACTATAGGAAGGGATCGTATGAGGAGAGGCTGGGCGAGCTGGGGCGAAAGAGGCTGAGATGTTTTTTTTTTCCAAAAATACTTTATTCAGAAATATTACAAAATAAAAATAATTACATACAAGAAAAGAAAACCATTCGTTGACTGTAAGTCCTTATTCAATACAGTTATTAACAATAAAATTTTCGTTGACTCTCTGTTCATTTACAAATGAAAGATGTTTACAGTAAATCATGCGTTTACTCTCAACCCTTGGTCAAGAGTTAAAACTTATTAACAATCAAAATTTTCAACAATAAAGGCGGGCAATGGCTCTAATACTTTCCCAAATTAACAATTCCACCCACTCCTTGGGCACCATGTTGATTATCTGTCCACACCGCTGATGAGGGTAGGTCTCCTCCCCACCCAACCTCTTCCCCCTCCTACGGGTGATGAATGTTAAACTGTGGTCCTTCCCCACCGGGCCTTCGCGGTGGCCGCACCAAGTTTGAGTGCATCCCTCAAAGAGGCTGAGATGTGCCTCGACAAAAGTATGCAAGGTGATAAGAGGCATAGATCGAGTGGACAGAGACTCTTTCCCAGGCTGTTATGAGAGGGCAGACATTTTAAGGTGATTGGAGGAAAGTGGGGGGGGGTGTCAGAGGTATATTTTTTTACACAGAGTAACGGGTGCGTGGAGCTTGCTGCCAGAGGTGGGAGTAGAGGCAAGTATATTAGGGGTGTTGGACCAATGTTATTTTTCTGACCCCTCGGGTTCTTCCAGAGGTCAGGAATGGCGAGTTTTAATTCTTAACAATTGTTTACTTTAAAGTTTAAATAAAAAGCACATGCATTTGAAACTTAGTGAAGAGTTGAGAAGCAAGGTAGAGATTCAAAAGATTCAATGAAAAAAAAAAGAAAAGCTGGTGCCTTTGAAAAATCCATCACCCTTATGATCCGGATGACAGAAATTCCTTAGATAAGAATAAGCCAGTCAACGGTTTGCACGAGTACGTCACGTGTAATTAGCCAATGAAAAACGAGCAAGTTTAGTAACTGCTCTATCACCTTCTGCCTGTGAGTGAGGATGAACCACCACAGACTGTGAAAAATACGTGATTGTTTTTAAAAAAGCACAGATCATGATTAAACTACGACTTGAGTCTTACATTAATTCATCTAATAACTTCTATAAAAAGTATTATTTTTTAAAAAATGGTGGATTCCAACAAGGGGCATTTAAGAGACTTGGATAGACACGAGGATGGGAGAAAAATGGAGGGCTATGTGGGAGGGATTGGTTAGTTTGATCTTAAATTGATGAAAAGGTTGGCACAACGTTGTGAACCAAAGGGCCTGTATGTTGCTGTAATGTTCTCGTATTTTTGGGGTTATTCCCAGCTCCTTGTAATCTTTGTGCAAACATGCGGGGTGGGGGGGAATGTGATTTCTTGAATGGCCTCTTTTTACCTCTGCCTCTTTTTTTTAAATCTCTCTCTCCCCCCCTCACCCCCACGTTCTCTCTCTCTCTCTCTCTCTGCAGCAGTCCGGGAGCAACCTATCGGATTCGAAAGCGCTGAGTGCCAGTAACGTGGATTTATCAAGACGCAGCTCTCTGGGGAGCTTAAACTAACCGGCTCCCCGTGGGTGAGGAGGGCGGGGTTGTCATCCGCAGCCGACCTCCCGACACCACCGCGTCCTGGCACCTCCCTCTGAAGAGCTTGACGGATATTTCGTTTACTTTCTTTGTTGCCGTTTCTTTTTTGGGCAGTACCGGAGATCCGGGCGCCGGGAGACTCTTCGCTATCCTCGATGCATGCTGTACTTGCGCCAGCCCGCAGGGCCAATCTTAAATCCATTCTTGGCGTTAAGAGGAGCAAGGTGTGTGTAGTCTGGTGTGTTCACACGTGTGTGTGTGTGTGTGTGTGCATGCGTGTGTGATTGCGATAGAGCTGTGCCTACAGCTGAGAGCGTCTGATAGGTTAATAGTAACGCAAGGTCGGTTTATTATCACGAACATACGTCGTGAAATGTGTTGGTGACAGTGTATTCGACCCCAAGTACTGTGCAAGAGCCCTGGGCATGTAGAGCTGGGGTGCCCAAGACTTTAGCATGGTACTGTATTTTTCAATGTGGAGCGGAGAGCGAGCTTGTAAATCTGGCGGGAGCGAAGGTTGTTTGGGGTGGCGAGGGTGGAGTGCCGCGGGAGGGAGGGGTGTGGGACGCGGGTCAGGGAAGGAGGCCAGAGGTGTTGGGGTGCAGACACACCTTTTGATTCCAAACATTGATCATTACAGAATGTCTCCCTGGTGCTTCCTGCTCCCTCCCCTCTCGCCAACCACGATTCCCCCCCTCGCCAACCACGATCCCCCCTCTCCCGGCCTCCTTCCCACTCCCAGTCCACAACAGAGACCCATATCAGAATCAGGTTTTATCATCAATCACATGAGGGCTGCTTAACAAAAGAGCCCGTGGTACTACAGGAAAGTTACTGGCGTGGTTAGAGCATTGGCTGATCGGTAGGAGGCAGCGAGTGGGAATAAAAGGATCGTTTTCTGGTTGGCTGCCAGTGACTAGTGGTGTTCTGCAGGGGTTGGTGTTGGGACCACTTCTTTTTATGCTGTATATGGCTTTGTTTAAATGGCTTTGTTGCCAAGTTTGCAGATGATATGAAGATTGGTGGAGGGGCAGGTAGTGTTGAAGAAATGGGTAGGATGCAGAAGGACTTAAAACAGGTTAGAAGAATGGGCAAGAAAGTGGCAAATTAAATACAATATTGGAGAATGCATGATCATGCACTTTGGTAGTAGAAATAAATGTGCGGACTATTTTCTAAACCGGGAGAAAATTGAAAAATCTGAGATGCAAAGGGATTTGGGAGTCCTTGTGCAGAACACCCTAAAGATTAATTTGCAGGTTGGGTCCGTGGTGAGGAAGGCAAATGCCATGTTAACAGTCATTTCAAGAGGTCTGGAATACAAGAGCAAGGATGTGATGCTGAGGCTTTATAAGACACTGGTGAGGCCTCACCTGGAGTATTGTGAAGAGTTTTCAGCTTCTCATCTTAAAAAACGATGTGCTGGCATTGGAGAGGGTCCAGAGGAGGTTCACAAGGATGATTCCGGGGATGAAAGGGTTATCATACGAGGAACTTTTGATGGCTCTGGGTCTGTACTCGCTGGAATTCAGAAGGATGAGGGGGGAATGTCATTGAAACCTTTTGAATGTTGAAAGGCCTAGACAGAGTAGATGTGGAAAGGATGTTTCCCATGGTGGGGGAGTCTAGGACAAGAGGGCACAGCCTTAGGATAGAGGGGTATCCATTCAGGACAGAGATGTGGAAATTTTTCTTTAGCCAAAGGGAGTGAATTTGTGGAATTTGTTGCCATGTACAGCTGTGGAGGCCAGGTCGTTGGGTGTATTTAAGGCAGAGATTGATAGGTTCTTGATTGGACGTGGCATCAAAGGTTACGGGGAAAAGGCCGGGAAATGGGGTCGAGGAGGAGGGAAAAAAAGGATCAGCCATGATTGAATGGTGGAGCAGACTCCATGGGCCAGATGGCCTAATTCTGCTCCAAAGTCTTATGGTCTTGTGTGTCATGAAATTTGCCTTTTTTGTATTGGCCACAGTACAGTGCAATACATAAAATTGCAGTACTGTGCAGAAGTTTCAGGCACACTAGCTATGTGCCTAAGGTTTTTGTGCTGTTCTGTAGGAGCAGAATTAGACTGTTCGGCCCATCGAGTCTGCTCCATCGTTCAGTCGCGACCTTGTTCCCTCAACCCAGTTCTCCCCATAGGGTTGGCACAACATTGCTGGCAGGAGGGCCTGTACTGTTCTGTGTCCTGGTAAAACTTAACCCCTTTTACTAACCAGGAACCTACCAACGTCCACTCTATGTGTACCCAATGACTTGGCCTCCCCACCGGCCTGTGACAACGAATTCCACAGATTCAGCTCCTTTTGGCTGAAGAAATTCCTCCTCATCTCTGTTCTAAATGGACGCCCCTCTATTCTCAGGCTGTGCCCTCTGGTCCTAGACTCCCCCACCACAGAAAACATTCTGTCCACATCAACTCAGTGGAGGTGTTTCAGAATCCCGGAGGTTTCAGTAAGACACCACCTGTTGTTCTGAACTTCCAAGTCCAGGCCCTGAGAGAAAACAGGGAAGAAAGATTAAAGAAAGTTTCAGTGTTATTGTTGAAGCATGCGCTGAAATGCGTCGTTTGTGCCCGCGGCCAACGAACAGAATACAGAATGTGCTGGGGGGCACGCTTTCTGCCAGTGTGTCGCCCTGCTTCCGTTGCCAACGTGGCATGCCCCATGACTTGCCAACCCCTACCCGCACGCCTTTGAAATGTGGGGGGTGGGGGAACCCACACGGGGACATACAAACTCCTCACGGCAGGGATTGAAGCCCCGATCGCTATAGCGCTGTGAAAACGTTACACTAACCGGGGTGCTACCAGGCCATCCCACAAACGGCAAATGTTCCTTCTGTGTTTCAAGATTCAAAGCAGATTTATTATCAAAGAGTGTATAAGTTATACAACCTCGGGATTTTGTCCGCTTATAGGCAGCCACAAAGAAACCCAAATTACCCAATTTAAAAGAAAAAGGACCGAAAACCCCTTTCATTCCCGGGATCGTAGACTCTCTCCTGGGCTGTCGCATCTTTCCTTGGATCCGGGGCCCAGAACTGCTCACAATATTCTAAAATACGGTGTGACCAACTCTTTAATGTTCTCTCTTACCTGCTCCCCATTATGCCGCTGGCATTTAGGGCAGCAACGGAGGTCAAAAAAATCTCTGGCGGTGTCCGTGGCTTCCTTCATCACGTCAGTAGCTTCCTCTCGGTTTTCACCACTATCAGTCACGCAAGTCCCGGGTGGAGTCTCAGGAATACCGTCGCACTCAGATGCAGAAGGATTCTTCATCGCTGTTTCCGTAACGGTTTTGTTTGACCAGTCAGGGTTGTTAGGGTGGACCACGCTCAGTCTGACCTCTACCCTTTGACCCTGTCTGGCATGGGCGACCCTACCAAGAGCCAAAGCAGAAAGCCCTGACTCCAGCCAACGTAGCTCCCTGGGTCACTGATGCATGCAAGCCTCCAAACCCGATGAATGTTCTAGTTCTCTCAAGATGAATGTTGACATTGCATTTGCCCTCTTTACCAGCGACTGCAAATTAATCTCAAAAGAGAATTCTGTACTAAAGAGTTGTACCTTACTCAACGTAAGGTGGGAGTTGGTGTTGGTTTTTGCTGTGTACCAAGAAACTGTGAAAAGCTGTATAGTTACCCTCTATAGCTAGCTACATAGCAAATGGAAACAGAACAGACTGTTACAGAAGTGCTGTGCACGGAAGCTCATGACAAGGCAAATTGTGAGGTCACGAGTTGATGTTTCATCACGCAAGAAGACCGCTCAACATATTTTATACAACAGCGGGTTAGAAGCTGCCCCTGAGCCAGAAGCCACGTCCATTTGGGCTTTTGTTATCTTCTGCCCGATGGGAGAGGGGTGAAGAGAAAATATCCGGGGTGGGTGCGATCGGATCCTTTCCCAAAGCAGCGGGAAGTGCGGGCAGAGTCTACGGGGGAGGGTTCCTGTGGCGTGCCGAGCCCTGTCCACAACTCCCTGCAGTTTATTGCGGTTAATTCCCTCCAACGCTCCCCCGGTACAGCTGGTATTCCCAACTACGCGGAGCACGGAGGAGGTTTGTTTTCTTCGCGAAGCTCTGAAAGAGAGAGTGAGTGAGTGAGTGTGTGTGAGAGGAGAGAGAGTGATCCACCCCAGCCCGCTCACAAAGGGGCAGAATTCTTCTGTATTGTACAGTACACTTCAGTGTTTAGACGTCAGCACAAAATTACAGCACACTTGTCAATAGCTGGACGCTTTCCTGTCTCCCGTGTACGCGTGTGTCCTCACCGATAGAAATTGTTCAGGGTTTGTTTTTTTTTTGTTTGTAAATAGAACAGTTATGGCGACTATTATCTAAACCTGTCTCCCTAACTCTGTAACTCTACTGCCGGTACTCTGCAAGACGCGAAACAGATTTGTGCCGACACTGGAATGGACTACCACAGAACTTCCTAATAAAGCAGGGCGATGTCACAACCCTCCCGGTCCGGTTTCTGTGTTTTTTGCTTGCCAGTGCCGGTTCTTCGTGAAGCTTTTGATTCTGGTCAATAGACCTTAAGACCATTCAATCCATCGGTTCGGTTCCTCCATTCGATCATGTCTGATTTATTTTTGTCTTTCAGCCCCATTCCTCCTGCCTTTCCCCCTATAAAACGTGTCGCCCTTACTAACCAATAACCTAGGGACTGGACACGCTGGAGGCAGGGAGCATGTTCCCGCTGATGGGTGAGTCCAGAACCAGAGGCCACAGTTTGAGAATAAGGGGTAGGCTATTTAGAACGGAGTTGAGGAAAAACTTTTTCACCCAGAGAGTGGTGGATATCTGGAATGCTCCACCCAGAAGGCTGTGGAGGCCAAGTCTCTGGATGTTTTCAAGAAAGAGATGGATAGAGCTCTTAAAGATAGCGGAATCAAAGGTTATGGGGATAAGGCAGGAACTGGATATTGATTGTGGATGATCAGCCATGATCACAGTGAATGGCGGTCCTGGCTCGAAGGGCCGAATGGCCTACTCCTGCACCTATTGTCTGTTAACCCCCTCTTTAAATTAAAAGGAGCAAAGGTCGACTTTTTGTTAGTCCTTGGCGCTTGTGGGAGGCTGGAGTCAATGCGGACCGTGAAAGCAGCTGCTGAGGGAGGGGATCAATGCGCAGATAGCCGTGTGGTGAGAGATGGGAGCTCTCCTCCATCGTCCTCCCCTTCCCACTCCTCTATAGCCTCCATTGATGGCAGAATCTCCCAAGTTAAAGTTCTGTACAAAGACGGCGCGGGACAGCGACAATGAAAAGCCTGAGACAACGCACAATATAAAATATACACTTGATTTATACAAGACAGTGAAAAGAAGTCGAAGGTATTGTCAAACAAGAGGAATTCTGCAGATGCTGGAAATTCAAGCAACGAACATCAAAGTTGCTGGTGAATGCAGCAGGCCAGGCAGCATCTGTAGGAAGAGGTACAGTCGACGTTTCAGGCCGAGACCCTTCGTCAGGACTAACTGAAGGAAGAGTTAGTAAGAGATTTGAAAGTGGGAGGGGGAGGGGAGATCCAAAATGATAGGAGAAGACAGGAGGGTGAGGGATGGAGCCAAGAGCTGGACAGGTGATTGGCAAAGGGGATATGACAGGATCATGGGACGGGAGGCCCAGGGGGAAGGAAAAGGGGGGGCAGGAAGCCCAGAGGATGGGCAAGGGGTATAGTCAGAGGGAGAAAAAGGAGAGAGAGAAAGAATGTGTGTATAAAAATAAATAACGGATGGGGTACGAGGGGGAGGTGGGGCACTAGCAGAAGTTTGAGAAGTCGATGTTCATGCCATCAGGTTGGAGGCTACCCAGACGGAATATAAGGTGTTGTTCCTCCAACCTGAGTGTGGCTTCATCTTGACAGTAGAGGAAGTTGTGGATAGACATACCCAAATGGGAATGGGAAGTGGAATTAAAATGTGTGGCCACTGGGAGATCCTGCTTTCTCTGGCGGACAGAGCGTAGGTGTTCAGCGAAACGGTCTCCCAGGCTGCGTTGGGTCTCACCAATATATAGAAGGTATTGTCAAGGTAGTCCACCATATGTTATTAGAGGTAGGGGTTCACTTTCGTGCAGGAATTTAAAATCAAATTTGTAACACCTATAACAAAGATTGGCAAACAATATATATACGAAGATTGTTCGTGTAAATGATAAAATTAAACAATACTGAGAACATGAGTTGTAGCTTCCTTGAAAGTGAGTGTGTAGGTTGTGGAATCAGTTCATTGTTGAGGTGAGTGAAGTTATCCAGGCTGGCTGTAGGGTAGTAACTCTTCCTGAACCGGGTGGCGTGGAATCTAAGGCTTCTGAAATGTCCTAAGGAAGGAGAGTCCCGGCCCGAAACATCGACTGTTTACTCTTTCCCGCAGATGCTGCCTGACCTGCTGAGTTCCTCCAGCGTTTAGTGTGTGTGTGTGTGGCTCTGGGTTTCCAGCGTCTGCAGACTGTATCTCGTGTTGGTTCTATATCTCCTTCCCGGTGGTGGTAGTGAGAAGAGGGCATGGCCCGGACGGTGGGTGCCGCTTTCTTAGTGCCGGCGTTCCTTGTAGATGTGCTGAATGGTGGGGACGGACCGGTCTGCCTGTGACGGACTGGGCTGTAACCACCTCGTTCTGTAGGGGTTTCTGTTCCAGGGCGGTGGAGAACACGCACACAGAGTGCCGGAGGATCTCAGCAGGTCAGCCAGCATCTGTGAAAATGGACAAACACTGGTGTTTCCCTACCAGGCGGCGATGCAACCAGTCAGGATCCTCTCCGTCGTGCATCTATCGAAGTTTGTCAAACTTTTAAATGAGCTGCCGAATCCACTCAAACTACTTGCTAGTCCCCTTACGAGAACTTAGTCCAACAAAAACAAAAAAAGACATTCAGAGACCAGCCTAGAGCCGTGCAAGAGTTCCATCGCTGAGGTAGAGTTAGGGTTGCGCCGGTCGGTTCAAGAACCGGATGGTTGAAGGGAAGTCGCTGTCCCTGAACCTGGTGGTGTGGGACTACAGGCTTCTGTACCTCCTGCCCGGTGGGACGGCACGGTCCGGGTGCCGGGGATCTTTGACCAGAAACGCTGCCTTCTTTGAGGTGGGGCTGACAGTGCCGAGGGGGGGATGTGACCGTGATGGACTGGGCTCCGACCACTGCTGTCCGCAGCCCGTTGTGGGCCGGATTCGGCGTGCCAAAGTGTTAAAGATTAGATTTACCTGCTGCACGTACACCTGAACACACAGTGAAATGTGTCGTTTGCGCCAACGACCAACACAATCCGACGATGCGCGGGGCAGCCCGCAAGAGTCGCCGCACATTCCGGCACCAACGCGGCAGGTCCACAGCGTTCAGCAGAACGACACGGACAACCGCGAAAACAAGTCTCTCTCTCACACACACTCTTTCTCTTCCGTACACAGACTCTTCCTCTCCATCACACTTTCTCTTTCACTCCCCCTCTCTCGTCCCTCTCCCTCTCTCTGCCCCCCCTCTCTCTCTCCCTCCCTCTCTCTGGCCCCCCCCCTCTCTCTCTCTCTCGTCTCTCTCCCTCTCTCTGGCCCCCCCTCTCTCTCGTCCCTCTCCCTCTCTCTCTCTCTCTCTCTCTCTCTCTCTCTCTCTCTCTCTCTCTCTCTCATCCCTCTCCCTCTCCGTAGCCCCCCTTCTCTCGCCTCCCCCCGAGTCCTTGGCCCTGGACTCGCAGACACTGGGCCTCTGAATACGCAGTTACCCCAGGAATTGGCCATCGTAAATTTGACCTTCAGGCCTTGACCCCTGGACCTCCTACCCCAGTGACCTGGACCCTCGAGACTTGTGCTCCAAGGTCTTCCTTCGACCCAGTCCACCGAGGAGCCATTTGTAACTTCACCAGGGGATGGGGGAGGGAGGGGCGGGGTCAGAAAGCTTGTGGGTGGCTGCTCCTCATCTTTCAGATGCTGGGCTAGTTCGGTTCAAGGCTCATGGCCACGTAAAAGCAGTCTCTCTGCCTCCTTCGACACAGGAGATTCCACAGATGCTGGAAACGCAGAGCTACACACACACACACACACACACACACACACACACACAAAACGCTGGAGGAACTCAGCAGGTCGGGCAGCATCTATGGAGGGGAATGAACAGTCGACGTTTTGGGACGAGACCTTTCATCAGGATTGGACAGGAAGGGGAAAGAAGGTGGTGGAGTATGGGCTGGCATGTGAAGAGCAGAGATCTCCGATGGGGGAACAGTGAGAGATTTAAACTTCTTCCGGATAGGAATACTCTTACAGTGAATTGACTCTTACATCCTTCACGCACGAGGAATAAAAATCTTTACGATACATCTCCGTCTAAATGTGCAATCATAGTAATTTATAATAAATAGAACAGTCAATGTAACATAGAATACTTTCTGATTGAAACATAGTCATAGTCACTTTATTAATCCCGGGGGAAATTGGTTTTCATTACAGTTGCTCCATAAATAATAAATAGTAATAGAACCATAAATAGTTAAATAATAATATGTAAATTATGCCAGCAAATTATGAAATAAATCCAGGACCAGCCTATTGGCTCAGGGTGTCTGACCTTCCAAGGGAGGAGTTGTAAAGTTTGATGGCCACAGGCAGGAATGACTTCCTATGATGCTCTGTGCTGCATCTCGGTGGAATGAGTCTCTGGCTGAATGTACTCCTGTGCCCAACCAGTACATTATGTAGTGGATGGGAGACATTGTCCAAGATGGCATGCAACTTAGACAGCATCCTCTTTTCAGACACCACCGTGAGAGTGTCCAGTTCCATCATATAAGATTATTAAGGGATCGGACACGCTAGAGGCAGGAAGCATGTTCCCGCTGATGGGTGAGTCCAGAACCAGAGGCCACAGTTTAAGTATAAGGGGTAGGCCATTTAGAACAGAGTTGAGGAAAAACTTTTTCACACAGAGGATTGTGGTTCTGTGGAATGCTCTGTCTCAGAAGGCAGTGGAGGCCAATTCTCTGGATTCTTTCAAGAAAGAGTTAGATAGAGCTCTTAAAGATAGCGGAGTGAAGGGATATGGGGAGAAGGCAGGAACTGGATACTGATTGTGGATGATCAGCCTTGATCACAGTGAATGGCGGTGCTGGCTCGAAGGGCTGAATGGCCTACTCCTGCACCTATTGTCTATTCAAATCAGCATGAATTAATCAGTCTGATGGCCTGGTGGAAGAAGCTGTCCTGGAGCCTGTTGGTCCTGGCTTTTATGCTGTGGTACCGTTTCCCAGATGGTAGCAGCTGGAACAGTTTGTGGTTGAGGTGACTCGAGTCCCCAGTGATCCTTCGGCCCCTTTTACACACCTGTCTTTGTAGATGTCCCGAATAGTGGGAAGTTCACATCTACAGATGTGCTGGGCGGTCCGCACCACTCTCTGCAGGGTCCTGTGATTGAGGGAAGTACAGTTCCAATACCAGGCAGTGATGCAGCCAGTCAGGATGCTCTCAATTGTGCCCCCCATAGAAAGTCCTCAGGATTTGGGAGCCCACACCAAACTTCCTCAACCATCTGGAGGAACTCAGCAGGATCTAATGAAGGATTTTGGCCTGAAACGTCAACTGTTTATTCCCCTCCACAGATGCTGCCCGACTTGCTGAGTTCCTCCAGCATTTTGTGAGTGTTACCATAGAAGATACAATGTCCCAGGCAGGTGGGTCCATGTGGTAACTGAGGAATCAAATGAGCTGGTTTAACAAAGGGAGTTGTATAAGATTCAAGATTCAAAAAACTTTGTTGTCATTCTAACCGTACATCAGCTCTGCAGGGCAGAATGAGACAGCGTTTCTCAGGAGCAGTGCAATCATAACATAAACTCAACACCTAATAATAAACATAACAATAAATAGTAAAACACAACAGCCACATGTCGGTTAATATCAGTTATTAGTGTCCAGTGCAAGTTAAAAGTGTCCGAAGCAGAGTCAGGTGGAGCAGCTATTTAGCAGTCCGACTGCCTGTGGGAGGAAGCTGTTTAGTAGCCTTGTGGTTTTAGTTTTAGTCAGGTCAGGTTAAGCCAAGGTTATTGCCATGAGTGCTATGAAAATTTAACTTTACGTCCCAGGAGCACAATAACCATATAACCATATAACAATGACAGCACGGAAACAGGCCACCTCGGCTCTTCTAGTCCGTGCTGAGCTCCCACTCTCACCTAGTCCCACCGACCTGCACTCAGCCCATAACCTCCATTCCTTTCCTGTCCATATATCTGCCCAATTTAACTTTAAATGACAACATCGAACCTGCCTCAACCACTTCTGCTGGAAGCTCGTTCCACACAGCTACCACTCTCTGAGTAAAGAAGTTCCCCCTCATGTTACCCCTAAACTTTTGTCCTCTAACTCTCAACTCATGTCCTCTTGTTTGAATCTCCCCCACTCTCAATGGAAAAAGCCTATCCACGTCAACTCTATCAATCCCCATCATAATTTTAAACACCTCTATCAAATCCCCCCTCAACCTTCTACGCTCCAAAGAATAAAGACCTAACTTGTTCAACCTTTCTCTGTAACTTAGGAGATGAAACCCAGGTAACATTCTAGTAAATCTTCTCTGTACTCTCTCAATTTTATTGACATCTTTCCTATAATTCGGTGACCAGAACTGTACACAATACTCCAAATTTGGCCTCACCAATGCCTTATACAATTTCAACATTACATCCCAACTCCTGTACTCAATGCTCTGATTAATAAAGGCCAGCATGCCAAAAGCTTTCTTCACAATACATCACAGACATGACAAATATAACCTTAACATGCACCCAATGGACACTTTATGAGGGACCATGCACAAAATGCTGGAGGAACCCAGCGGGGACAGGCAGCATCTATGGAAAGGAGTACAGTCGATGTCTCAGGTTGAGACCTTTCCTCAGTCCCGAGGAAGAGTCTTGGCCCAAACTGCCGACTGTACTCATTTCCATAGATGCTGCCTGTCCTGCTGAGTTCCTCCAGCATTTTGTGCGTGTTGCTTGGGTTTCCAGCTTCTGCAGATCTTCTCTTGTTTGTATTTATTGGGTCCCTCCTGTACCTAATAAAGTGGCCACTCAGTGTATGTTCGTGGTCTCCGGCTGCTCTAACTCTCACCTAGTATTCTCTGCAAACTGTAAAGACCATTGTGCGTGGAAAATCCCAGGGGTTCAGCAGTTTCTGAGATACTCAAACCACCCCATCTGGCACCAACAATCATTCCGCGGTCACAGTCACACAAATCACATTCCTTCCCCATTCTGATATTTGGTCTGAACAGCAACTGAACCTCTTGACCTTGTCTGCGTGCTTTTATGCATTGAGTTGCTGCCACGTGATTGGCTGACTGGATATTTGCATTAACGAGCAGGTGTCTCCAGTAAAGTGGCCACTGGGTGCGTGATGCACCGCAAAGTGAACACAGCGACAGAAGTACAAGCTGAGGGAGGTGCGTTCTGAGGTCCTGGTTGGGTTTTCCAGGGGGCTTCCAGAACCCGAGGGTGGTGGGGAAGGAGCTGTGGTTGAATCTCGAGGCTCCTGTACCTCCTCCTGCCTGAGGGCATGAAGGGTGTGGTCCCCGCTGAGTTCAAAGTTCAGACTAAATTTCCTATCAAAGTACATATTTGTCAGGAAATTCTGCCCTGAGATTCATTTTCCTGAGAGTGTTATGCTCTCTGCTGTGCTACTGTGCAGCCCGAATAAAAACTTAATCATCGAACATTGAACAGTACAGGCCCTTCGGCCCACTATGTCGTGCTGACCCTTTAACCCATTCCCAGATCAATCTAACCCTTCCCGCCCACGTAACTCTCCATTTTGCTTTCACCCATGTTCCCATCTAAGAGCCTCTCAAATGTCCCCGGCAGCATTTTCTATGCAGCTCAATTCTGAACGGATCCTACGACTCACTTTGAAAGACTCAACAAGTCACCGAGGCCCAACGTGGTTGGGATGGATGGACCATGGGTGTTGCGTCCCGGTTGTCTACGTTGAGTTGATGCGCAAGCCAGGGCAGTACGATGTGGACAGCAAGCGGTCGCTATGTAGCAGGCACTGTTGAACTCAACCTAGGGGATTGGGATTTCAGCTCCAGAGTTTTCATTAGGGTTTCTCCCATGATCCGGTACAGCCACAAGGCAGAGGGGGGTTTGAGATCAGAGTTTCCCTTCTCCTAGATGAGCGGCCAACCACAGCTGACGAGCCCCATCTGTCCGAAGCGGCTGGTTTTAAGGCACCATTAACCCACCTTTGCCCCTTCTCCTGTCAGTGGAAACAGTTCCACCGGTCTTAGTAGCTTAAGGAAGGCCAGGAGCCGGATTTGGTTGTCAGAGGTGATTTGATTTGAGACTGACACCACTGGGAGCATTTAATAGGTAGTGGAAACTTAATCCCACTACCACCCCACCCTCCTGTTGACTATAAATAAATATGAATAAACAAGTTAGCTTCTATACATATATAGCTTGATTGTATGTCTGTAAAGTGTCAGTTGGCACAGGAGTGTCTGCACATGAGGTGACTTTGACAGGAGATGATAATGAAGTGGTGGTTGGGGGTGTGGAGGGGTGGGTCAGTGGGTGGAGGTGTTGATCAGCCTTACTGCTTGGGGGAAGGAACTATTTTTGAGTCTGGTGGTCCTGGCGTGGATGCTGCGTAGCCTCCTCCCTGATGGGTGGAATTCTTCATGATGTTACTGGCCCTTTTCCAGCACCTGTCTGTATATATCTCCTTGATGGCGGGTAGGCTTGTGCTGGTGATGTGCTGGGCAGTTTTGACTACCCAGCATGACCACATTGCAATCCAAAATTGCTTCAATGCCAGGAAATTCTGAAACATCTCGATGGTATTGAGTCAGGCAGGCCCCAAAACAGGCCGTTCAGCCCATCACATTCATGCTGACCGTTCTCCCCCTCGCATTTGCACGTATGGGAGTGAAGAAAATGGGATTCTCTCTTTACTGCCAGAGAGGAAATCGGGTGAAGCTTCCTGCTGCCAAACAGCTCTGAACTGGTGGAATGTGGTTGGCTAAGGAAAAAGGTGGATTTGAAAAGTGAAGGAATGAACTACAAGTCCCGGTGTCCTCTGGGGTCGGAGGAGGGGCCACGCCTGCGCGGGGCGCAGTGGGTTGGGTAGGAGGGAATAGGCAGCGCCACGTCTCCTGACATCAGTTCCGGGCCGACGGCGCCGCCATTTTGCGGGTTTGTTTTGCCGAGGCGGAGGGAGGCGTCGCGGCCGGAGCCATGAATCCCGAGTAGTGAGTGGGCCGAGGGCCGAGGGAGAGCGGAGGGAGGGGGAGGCGGTTGGAGCCGGGACTGCGGGCGGAGGGGAGCCGGTCGTCGGAAGGGAGGGGTGGGCGGCAGCAGCCGCACCCGACCCACCTACCCCTCAGCCCCGCTCCGGTTATTGGTCGGCGGGCAGGTTTTCGGTTAAAGGGGCGGGCTCTTAAAGGGGAAGCCGCCGACTTCAGCCCCCGTGACCCTCACTCACTCAGTGAACCTTAACCTTGGCTGACCCCTATTCTCAATCCCAACCTCTTGACCTTCCCACTCCTGACCCTCGACCCTTCTGCTCTTTGATAGTTTAATAAACCTGTTTCTGACCTTTTGAACATTCAGCCTGACCTTTGAACCCATCCTTTGTCCTCCTTCCTGACCCATTGACCCTCCCTGCTGTTCATAAGCACTAGAGTTTCTGCAGATGGTGGAAATTTGGACACACACACACACCCTAATGCTGGGGGAACTCAGCAGGTCAGGCAGCACCTGTGGAGGGGAATAAACAGTTGACATTCCTGGCTGAGGTGCTTGACCCCTCTACAATCCCAGTGTTCCCTGTTGATCCTCACCAGTTCTTAAAGGTGCACCTCAGAGATCATCCTCTCCGGATGCATCCCGGCTCGGTACGGGAACTGCTCTGCCCGTGACTGCGAGAAACCGCAGGGAGTTGTGGACCCAGCTCAGCACATCGCAGAAACATGGACTCTGTCTACACTTCTCACTGCCTCAGTAAAGCAGCCAGTTTAATCAAGAACCCCTTCCATCCCGGTCACTCTCTCTTTCCCCTCTCCCATCGGATAGAAAAGCATGTTCCACCAGGCTCAAGGACAGCTCTACCCTGCTGTTATTAGACTCTTGTACACAAAAGATGAAATTGCGATCTCCCAGTCTACCTCTTTGTGACCTTTGCAGCTTATTGTCTACCTGCAGTACACTTTGTAATTAAAGATAAAGGTTCACTTTATCTGTCACCTGTACATGCAAACATACAGTGAAATGCATCACTAACCCTAACCCATATGTTGTTGGAATATGGGAGGAAACTCACCGGGGGGAATATACAAATTCCTTACAGACAGCTGCGGGAGTTGAAACTATGTGGCTGGCGCTGTAAAGCGTTATAGAGCCATGGACGTTACAGCACAGAAACAGGCCCTTCAGCCCATCTAGTCTGTGCTGAACTGCCTACTCCCATCGAACTGCACCGGGATCACATCCCTCCATACCACTTCCATCCATGTTTTCATTCAGACTACTCTTAAACATTGAAATCGCGCTCTCATCCACCACTTGTGCTGGCAGCTCGTTCCACACTCTCACCACCCTCTGAGTGAAGAAGTTTCCCCTCATGTTCCCCTTAAACTTCTCACCTTTCACCCTTAAACCATGACCTCTAGTTCTAGTCCCACCCAACCTCAGTGGAATAAGCTTGCTTGCATTTACCTTATCCATACCCCTCAGAATTTTGTACACCTCTCTCAAATCTCTCCTCACTCTCCTATGTTCTAAGGAATAAAGTTCTAACCTATTCAACCTTTCCTTATAACTCAGGTCCTCAAGTCTCAGCAACATTCTTGTAAATTTTCTCTGCACTCTTTCAATCTTATTTACATCTTCCCTGTAGGTAGGTGACCAAAACTGCTTACAAAACTCCGAATTAGGCCTCACCAACGTCCTTGCTCTAACCGCTAAGCTTCCGTGCCGTCCTGCAGCTCTGTATTCTATGCTCTTTATTCCCTTTTTCACTACCTCGCGGGACTGATAGACCTTAATATACAGGAGCAGAATATGGCCATTTGGCCCATTGAGTCTGCTCCGCCATTTCATCATGGCTGATCCATTTTCCTTCTCAGCCCTCAGTCTCCTGCCTTCTCCCCGTATCCCTTCATGCCCTGACCAAATTACGAGTCTATTAACCTCTGCCTTAAATACACCCAACGACTTGGCCTGCACAGCTGCAGATTCACCTCCTCCTGGCTAAAGAAATTCCTCCTCATCTCCATTCTAAAAGGATGCCTCTCAATTCTGAAGCTGTGTCCCCTGATCTTAGGTTCCCCTTCTGTAGGGAGCATCCTCTCCACATCCACTCTATTGAGACCTTTCAACGTTCTATAGGTTTTAGTGAGATCTCCCCGCTCCGATCTACATGGATGGTACAAACAAAAGCTTTTCACTGTACTTCAGTACACAGAACGTGGAACATTACAGAACAGTACAGGCCCTTCGGCCTGCAGTGTTGTGCTGACCTTTTAACCTACTCCTATATCAATCTGACCCTTCCCTCCCTCATAGCCCTCCATTTTCCTATCATCCCTGTGCCTATCTCAGAGTCTCTTAAACGTCCTTAATGTATCTGCTTCCAGCAGCGTGTTCCACTTCATTAATTAACAAACCAACGACCGATTAATTCGCCCCGCGCCACCCATTCTCTTTGTGGCGTCACTCTGGTCCAGTCCAGGACCCTATACGTGACACCTCTGCTGGGAAATTGCCCTCGGAGAATCTGATGTTTCTAATGGACAGAGGACCAAACGTAACTCCCCGGCCGAGGATTAGGTCAGGGCTGGGTTCATCACTCCCTTGTCAGTCCCAAACAATGGGTACTAGAGAGCAAGTGCGTATTTTCTCCCTCTGTCAGTATTTCCACCCCTTGTTATAGAGACGTAGCAATGTACAGCGCAGAAACAGCCCTTTGGTCCAACTAGTTCATGCTGAAACCTTTTAAACTGCCTACTTCCATCGACTTGCACTGGGACCGCAGTCCTCCGTACCCCTGCCATCCAAACTTATCTTAAACGCTGACAGCTCATTCCACACTCGCACCACCCTCTGAGTGAAGCATTTTCCCCTCATGTTCCCCTTAAACTTCTCACCTTTCACCCTTAACCCACGACCTCTGGTTGTAGTCCCGCCCAACCTCAGTGGAAAAAGCCTGCTTGGATTTACTGTGTCTATACCCCTCATAATCTTCTACTTTCTAAAGAATACCATCCTATTCAATCTTTCCTTACCACTCAGGACTTCCAGACCCAGTAAGGTTCTTATAAATTTTCTCTGTACTCTTTCAATGTTTTTTACATCTTTCCTATAGGTAGGTGATCAAAACTCTGCACAATACTCCAAGTTAGCCTCACCAATGTCTCATACAACTTCAACGTAACATCCCATCTCCTGTACTCAATACTTTGATCTATGAAGGCCAAGGTGCTGAAAGCTTTCTTTACAACCCTATCTACCTCATTCCCCCATTTGCTCCACGTGCAGCCCGCTGACAAACCACCTGTGATTCCCTGCCTCTTCCCCCCCTGCGTGGCTCTTCTCAACCCACCCCTCTCCTTCCTTTCCCACTCCCTCCGGCATGGGCCAACCTCCCTGCCTGTCCCTATTCCCTCGTTTGCTCCCCCTGCTGTCCATCGCAGCCAGCCCTCCCACCGCGCAGTCGCCGCCTCGGGACAGTCCCTCCCACGAGCTGGGTCGAATAGAGTGTTCCAGTTCCAGAGCACACGACGAGGGTGTGTGTGGGCAGCCAGAGATTCCTCGGTGCTCGTTGTCTGTCTGAACAAAGGTGCACTGTAAACTCTCCGAGGATGTTTGTGTTGACATTGGCAACATTCAGTCTCACTGCGTCCCCAAATAAAACACGGCTGCTTGAGAGACGCAAGAGACCGCTGGGCGTTTCTCCCGCGTCTCGCGTCTCGCGTCTCGTGTCTCGCCCTGCTGCGAGCTGCGTTGTCTGCAATCCAACACCTTCACGATCAGGCTTAATATCAGCGGCGTTTGTGGTGAAACTTGTGGCAACAATCAATAAAAACTATAAATTACAATAAGTATATACAAAAGTAGAGATTAAATGGTATTAATCAAGTTAGGGTATTGTTGCACTGTTGTAACTATATGTTATAATTATGTGGTTTTGTTAGTTTTTCAGTCTTGGTCTGTCCTGTGTTTTGTGATATCACACCGGAGGAAATAATGCATCATTTCTTAATGCATGCATTACTAAATGACAATAAAAGAGGACTGCGTGTCTTCATAATCTAATCTAATTTAAATAAGTGCTGCAAAAACAGAAATAAAAAAGCAGTGAGGCAGTGTTCATGGGTTCAATGTCCATTCAGGAATCGGATGGCAGAGGGGAAGGCACACACTCGTCGAGTGTACCTCCTCCCTGATGGTAGCGATGAGTAGAGGGCACGTCCTGGGTGATGGAGTTCTTAATGATTGAGATGGGGCGACCTTTTAGAACAGAGGTAAGGAGGAAATTTTTTTAGCCAGAGAGTAGTGAATCTGTGGAGTGCTCTGCCACAGACTGCGGTATATTTAAGATGGAAGTTGATGGTTTCCTGATCGGTCAGGGCAGCAAAGGATATGGCGAGAAGGCAGGTGTATGGGGTTGAGTAGGATCTGGGATCGTCCGTGATGGAATGGCTGAGCAGATTCGATGGGCAGAATGGCCTAATTCTGCTCTTATGTTTTTATGGTCCTTACGCCGCCTTTTTGAGATGCCCTCGATGGTGGGGGGTACTGGAGCCCACGTAGGAGCTGGCTGAATTTCCAAATTTCTGCAGCTTTTTTCCGATCCGGTGATCCCACCGTACCAGCCGGTAGGTCAAGACCTCCAGGGGGACGTCAACACCTTGGAGAAAGGGTACAAAGGACATTCTTTGGAATGAAGGACTCTGGTGATTATGTCTGTTGATATTGTTCCTACTGGGACAGAGGCTGCCAACAGCAGCTCACCAGACTCCTTTGTCCTGGGCCAGTAGAAGGTTGATTGGCCCTGTGGCTTTGTAAACGTAACTTTGCTGGATCAAATAACGGCAGCACAAAAAGATCGTTACTTATCCTTCCACCGGTTTATTTCTTCGAGCTCAGCCGGCGAGTGAACTTGGACCCGACATCAGGGAGAGACCCTTTCTCGTCTCCCTGGCGGTTCTGCAAGTTCACTGCCTGATGTCAGAATTGTCAGAAGTTATTAGGCCAGTGATACAAAAGAACAATCAGTTTGATAACCATTCCGGCCAAGTCAATGGACTATTGATACAGAGAACAATCAGTTTGATAGACACTCCAGCCACCTTAATTAAAGAAAGGAATGTCCTACCTTGTTTGTTGGAGCCACAACTTAATGACAAAGATAAGAACATCTGTCAAATTTGTGCTTTAATTAAGAAAGGAATGTTCTGTCTAATTTCCATCAGGTACTGTTTTCTGTCAAAATCAAAAGGTGTAAAAAGCCCAGAGACATCTGATGTAGATCTGGGTGAACTTTAACCCGTATCTCGCTCCAAAGAAAGCAGCTGTGAGACATTATTCACACACACTGCAGTCACAGGCATAGTTAGTACTGAATCCATTATTTTCAGGAATCTTGAGAATCCCCCATTCCCTTAAACTTCATCAACTTCTGCTTTCGCCACACAACTTGCAAAGATCCTCCTTCTCCCAGGGATGAGATCTTTGGAGCTCCTGTTGGTGTTTCTGTAGCTGGGATGGGGTTGCTAGCCCCGGTGCCCAACCCCCCTTCCTCTGCCGATCCATCCATGGTGGATGTGTGGCTCAGACTTAGTTGCTTTTTTTTAGGTTCATAGTGACGGTTTTTGGGACGGAGTGGGTAGTTGGCGTTTAGAGACAGGGATGAGGGGCAGTGAGGAGTCGGGGATGGGAACCTGTGTTCAGAGCCCGGGGTAGAATGCTCCGCAGTCGAACATTAGCAATCTCAGAGATCAAGACGACAGGCGCTGAAGGGACCAGCAATCCCCAGGTCGGCGGATCCCGAGTCAGAGGTCCTTACGAGTGGGAGTCATGGTGACTGGTGACTCCCAGGCCACCAGGTTAGGTGGTCCATGCGAGTCTGGAAGTCGAGACCCGCACTGCTTCGTGTTCATCTATCCTGGAGGTCGGGTTGGTCAGTCAAGTCTCGAAGGTCGAACCTGTAATTGACAAGCCCAGAGGTCGGCAAAGTCCGGAGGGCAGCGCTGAACCGGCGAATCCGAAGGTAGAACGACCAAAAGATCAGACTGAAGTCGTCAAGTCTGGAGGTAGAGCCCTGGCGGTTGAGTCTGAGTGACCGGAGCCAAGGACTGGAGGCCTGGAGGCGGCCAGTTGTGGGGTAGGGGGTTGTCTATGTGTGTGAGGGGGGTGGGATCATGGGACAGTGGGAAAGGGGATTGTTTTGCTGTTGTCTGGTTTTGTTGCTTGTGTTGTTCTGAATCCAGTGGGATTGGTACGTTGGCGCTGGAATGGGTGGCAACACTTGCAGCTGCACCCTCCAGTGTTAACGCAAATGACGCATTTCTCTCCCGCCATAAAATCATCGGAAATGGTATTTGATAGTCTGGGACTGCTGGGCCTGTTTTTCCTTGAAGCAGAGAAAGTTAGGGAGGGAACGTATTAAAGTATTCAAAAGCAGAAGGTGGCACACAGACATTGAACATAGGAAATAGGAGCAGGAGTCGGCCATCCGGCCCATCGAGCCTGCTCCACCACTCAGTAAGATCATGGCTGATCTGACCATGGACTCATCTCCACCTACCTCCCTTTTCCCCATAACCCTTCATTCCCCTACTACGCAAAAATCTATCCAACCTTGTCTTAAATATATTTACTGAGGCAGCCTCCACTGCTTCCCTGGGCAGAGAATTCCACAGATTCACCACTCTCTGGGAAAAACAGCTCCTCCTCATCTCTGCCCTAAATCTACTCCCCTGAATCTTGAGGCTGCGTCCGCTGGTTCTAGTCTCGCCTACCAGTGGAAACAACTTTCCTGCCTCTATCTTATCTATCCCTTTCATAAATTTATGTTTCTATGACATCCCCTCTCGTTCTTCTGAATTCCAGTGAGTATTAATCTCTCCTCATAGGCGAACCCCCTCATCTCCTGAATCGACCTGGTGAGCCTCCTCTGCACCGTCTCCAAAGCCAGTATATCCTTCCTCAAGTAAGGAGACCAGAACTGCACACAGTACTCCAGTACTTGTGCCTTATCACTGTCTCAGGTGTAAAGAGTGCCAAAGAGGTTCACCCAGTGCTGCCCCCAGGTGATAGGGTATGAGCTATAAGGAGAGGTTTTAACAAACTAACCAAGAACAGAAAAGCCAACAAAGACCAGATGACAGAGCCCAGCCCGTCACAGGTACAGCCCTCCTCACCAAGCGCACGTCTAGAAGGAGTGCAGACACGGGAAAGCAACGTCTTATCATCAAGGATAGCCACCATCCGGCCGTTATGTTTCATAACTTCAAAACATTAAATTAGTTCAAGGAAACAGGGGCATCCGAGAAATGCGGGTGTAACTGCGGGCCTACTTTAAGTGTGGGCCTCTCTCTGAGCTGTGCTTTTCTATGGTTCTGTACTGAGTTAGTGTTCATGGGTTCCATGTCCATTCAGAAATCGGATGATATAGGGGAAGAAGCTGTTTCTGAATCACTGAGTGTGTTTTTTCGAGTTTCCGTACCTTATCCCTGATGGTGGCAATGAGAAGAGGACATGTCCTGGTGGATGGTTGGGGGGGTCGTTAATGATGGACACAGTCTTTTTTGAGAGTGGAAGTGTCAAACAATAAAGGTTGTGCTTTAAGGTTGGGGAGAGGGTGGGTATTTTAAAGGCGACTTGAGGGTAGGATTTTTTTTACGCAGAGAGGGGTAGGTGTCTGGAATGGGTTGCTGGGGTTAGCAGTGGAAGCAGGCAGTTTGCTGGAGGTACAGACACAAAATGCTGGAGGAACTCAGCAAGTCAGGGGAGTAAAGAGTCGATGTCAAAGAGCCGAGAGCCTTGATCAAAATTGGAGATGAAAGGGGCAGATGTTTGGTGGAGTTTGAGGCTTTTACAGAGATGTATGCAAATTCAAGGATACCCATTTAGTAAAGCAGCATCAAGATAGGCACAACATTGTGGGTCGAATGGCCTGTACTGTTCCATGTGCCAGGGTACAGTGAAAAACATCTGGTCTGCTACCGTACATACAGATTGTTTCAAAACATCAGTATGTCGATGTAGATTAGATCAGATTAGAGAAGATTGGTATCTCGAGTTGGCTGCTTGTTTGTAGGGCTGTTTGCCAAGCCTGGAGGTTAGGTTGCAAGCGTTTCGTCACCAGTCGACGTGACATCGTCAGCGCGCAATCGAGTGTTGTTTCTGCTGGATGCTCGCATTTGTATTAGAATCAGGTTTGTTGTGAAGTTTGTCGTCTTTGTGGCAGCAGTACAATGCAATACATGATAAATATAGAAAAAAGCTGAATTGCAGTAATTATATGTATATTAAATAAATGAGTTAAAATCAATAGTGCAAGAACGGAAATAAAAAGTAGTGAGGTAGTGTTCATGGGCTCAGTGTCCATTCAGAAATCTGATGGCAGAGGGGAAGAAGCTGTTCCTGAATTGCTGAGTGTCAAAGGCTTCTGTACCTCCTCCCTGGTGGTAGCAATGAGACGAGGACAAGTCCTGGGTGATGGGGGTCCTTAATGATGGACGCTGCATCGCTCCTTGAAGACATTGTACTGGCCAACCGTAGCTGAGTGATATCCGCTAGCCCGTATCCCTATTTATCGGTGGTTGTGAGTGTTAGTTCCTTGTGTGTCCGTGGCTCACCCCTCAGCCCTGATACGTCAGACCCATAGGTTTGAAAATTGTATTTAGTTCATTATGGTTGTTAATAGAATCTTCTGTTGAGAACTAGGCTTCTAAGAATTCTCTTGATTGCTTGTTTTGTGCTTCTGCTAGGATCTTTGTAGTTTCCCAGACGAACTTCTGCTCTTCTTGGTCTTCATGTACTGAGTGACAGGATCATGTCTTCTCACGGCTAGCTGATGTGCACGTAGTGTCGTTGATAATCTTCTCCCCGTCCGTCCTACAGAGTGTTTGGGGCAGTCTCCACTTTGGATTTGGTAAATTACAGTGCTGCTAGAAAGTGTTTGTGAACCCTTAAGTAAACGAACACGTGTAATTTGTTTTGTGTTATTTATTTCATTGGGTTCTCTTTGTCTAGTTTTAGGACTTGTGCGAAGATCTGATCACATTTTAGGCCATATTTATGCAGAAATAGAGAAAATTCTACGGGGTTCACAAACTTGCTAACAGCACTGTACTTCTGTTCTCCACATGGGCTGTTGGACCCTTTAGGACTCAATGTGAGCATTCTGATGGTGGTTCTGGGTTTGTGTGCTACCGTTATTCTGTGTGCTTGGAGCAGTCTTGCTGTTATTTCGTAAATATTCCTGGTGGTGTGGTAGGGTTAGCCTCTTTCTTGTCTGTTCGGCAGAAATCAAAAGGTTGTTTGGTTTCAAACAGCGAACTTTGGATAGCCATTGCGTGAGAATACTTCGAAAAGGAGATTTTCTTCTTTCTACTTGAGTGTGAATACTTTGAAAATCACCTTCCTGAGTCAGACCAGTGGCTTACAAAGCCTCAGCATTGCATCCTTGTTCTTTATATTCTCATCTTCTCGACAGGGTTTCTTTGGGAAACCAGGGCTTGGGGGGGGGGTGGGAGGGAAGAGAATTTGGCAGGGCGGGGAGTCCCCAGAAGCTCGAATTTGCTCGTGGACTCTGGGTGGAGGTTTGATGACTGAAGCTGCGATGTGGCCAGTGACTCACTGAATTTGAGACGGAGATCTATGCTGTGTCACTCTGCCCTGCCTCTCGGCCTGCCTTTCATTTCCCTTTGAAAGAATCGGCTGAAGAGCTTGTACCTGTGCTGCAGAAATCAGTGTCTCTAACCATTGCCAAGTAACACCCTCTGATCTCAAATGTCAACCCAGCCGTGCCCCGCAGCCAGAGTCGCCCTTGTCTTGGTCCAGTAGGTCAGAAGTGAGACACCTAGAGATTCAGATTAATTTATTAATTACATGAAACCATAAGACATAGGAGCAGAATGAGGCCATTTGGCCCATTTGGTCTGTTCTGCCAGTTCCATCGTCTTCTTGGTTCCTTAACTCCCACTGGAGCACAGGCCATCGATGACCTCCCCTCTCCATCGTCTGACGAAGTCAGTGGCTTGGCTGGAGTTCATCGGTGTTTATGTAACCCATTGTGTCCACTGTAGAGGGGATTGGCCTGGACAGTTTCTCCTGTTGGCTGGCCTTGCACGGTTCCACCTCTCACAATGGGGACATGGGGCTGGATTTGAGAGGCCTCTCATCTCATCACGGCCGATTCATTATCCTTTTCGACCCCGTTCCCCTGCCAAATGCAACATCTGTGTCAACGGCCAAGACCTACAGATGTGCTGGGGGCAGCCCGCGAGTGTAGCGTATCCACAGTGCTCGGCAGGACGACACAAGCGCACCGACGGCAGCAAAAGGGGGCCCCTTTCCCACCCCCTCACACACACGCGGACAGCTTCCCAACCCCGCGACAGGACGCCTCCAGGCCTCCGACCTCCAGTCCCTGGCCCCAGACTCGAGGATAAGAGAGGACTAGAAGGTAATAGGTGAAGCCAAGTAGGTAGGGAAGGTATAGGGCTGGAGATGGAAGAATCTGACAGGAGAGGAGAATGGACCATAGGAGAGTGTGAAGGAGGAGGGACCTGGAGGAGGTTACAGGTAGGTGAGAAGAGGAGCAAGAGTAGGCCACAGCTCATGAATCCTATCCTGCCACACAAGACGATCTGGCTAATCTGCCCCAGGCCTCACCTTCTTGCATTACCCAAATCCCCGAAACTTCGGTAAAATTATCCAACCCTTCTTTAACTTCCTCTGGTAATTGGTCTCCAGTCATAAAAGTCGTTTAACGTGGGACTGGGTCTCTGGCCTCTATACCCTCCCCCCACCACATACAACTGGGAGCAGCCTGCAAGTGTTGCCACGCTTCCAGCACCAACATAGCATACCCACAACTTACTAACTCCAAACCACACATCTTTCTGGAACATAGGAGGAAACCGGAATACCCAGAGGAAACCCACAACGAGGGTGTACAGACAGCGGCAGGAATCAGACCATTCTGGTTGGGTTTCCCCCGGGCGCTGCAGTTAACTCCCACATTCCTACAGCATTGTTCGCTATGTGCCATGTCGTTTGACTTGGGCGATCCTGGTCTTTCCAGGACCATGATTGTTCTCGGCAAATTTTTCTACAGAAGCAGTCTGCCATTGCCTTCTTCTGGGCAGTGTCTTTACAAGACCGGTGATCCCAGCCATTATCAATACTCTTCAGAGATTGTCTGCCTGTTGTCAGTGGACACATAACTGGGACTTGTGATATGCACCGGCTGCTCCTGTGGCTTCACGTGACCCTGATCGGTGGTGGGGAGGTGCTAAGCAGGTGCTAGACCTCGCCCAAGGGTGACCTGCAGGATAGCGGAGGGAAGGAGCACCTTACACCTCCTTTGGTAGAGACGTATCTCCACCCTGCCACCGTACAGCATACTGACTGATAGACTGATCTGGGGTGCTGTGTTGGTTGGGGTCGACCATGGATGTTGTGCCTAATCGGAACGCAATCCAGGGCAGTACGATACGGAGGGCACGCTGTTGCCCATGTAGCAAGCCCCCCCCCCCACGCAACTGAAGAATCTAAAGGATCAGCGGACACTGGTACCGTTTGGCATCATCATATGTGTTTCTAGTTAGCATTGAACTCACTGCCGTAGGGACTTCCAGCTCCGGATTTTTCCCTCAGGGTTTACTCCCGAAGCCTCCCCCGTGAGTGGGTGTAGCTGCAAGACAGTGAGTGCTTCAGATCAGAGTTTTCCTTCTCCTAGATGAGCTGCCAATTGAGCCCCATCTGCCCAAAGTGACCGGTTTTAAGGCGCCAGTAACCCACCTTTTCTCCTGACAGTAGAAACTGTTCCGCCGGGCCCAGTAGCTAAGCCACACGTGAAGGCCAGGAGCTGGACTTGGATGTCAGAGGCGATTTGAAGTGCATGCCAGTGGGAGCTTGTCCCATCACTCCCGCCTACAACAACCTTAAGGAACCATAAACCACTGGTAAATTGTTCCTGGAGGTGTGGGTGGATGGTAGAGTGTGGATTGAATTGATGGTAATTATGGGGGGAGGGGGAGGGGGGTAGAATAAATTACGGGTAATGTACAGCTCGCGGTACTGGGCTCCTCAAGCTTGCCCCACCATTCAGTCTGATTGATGCTGATCCATGCTGTGCTCCCTCGAATCACAATCAGCATTATTGTCACTGACATTTATTTATTCATCTGTCTGTCTGTTTGCGTTGAGATACAGAGCGGAAAAGGCCCTTCTTGGCCATTCGAGCCATGCGGCCTAGCAACCCCCGATTTAACCTTAGCCAATTTACAGTGGCCAATTAATGGACCAACCGGTACGTCTTTGGACTGTGGGAGGAAACGGGAAGAACGTACAAACTCCTTACACGCTGTGGTGGGTCTTGAAATTTATCGCTTTACAGCGCCAGTGGCCCGGTTTCTGTTCCCGCCGCTGTCTGCGAGCAGTTTGGATATTCTCTTCCTGTGACTGCGTGGGTTTCCTCCCGGTGCTCCGGTTTCCTCCCACAGTCCAAAGGCGTGTGGGTTAGTAGGTTAATTGGTCACATGGGTGTAATCGGGTTACCTTGTTGTATCTCTAAATAAAATGATAAAATAAGTTTAGTGCAAGTATAACAAATTATTGTATTACAATAAAGTATGTATAAAAGAGCAGTAGTGAGGTAATGTTCATGGACTGTTCAGAAATCTAATGCAGAGGGGAAGAAACTTTGAGTTTTCAGGCTCGTATACCTCTTCCCTGATGGTAGTAATGAGGAGAACTCATGTCCTGGGTCTGGTGACTGATTGAAGTTACCAGAGAGACAGTAAAGCTGTTGATTATAGAAGTATTTATTCAGCACAACAAGCAGGCATCATTCTTGGAGACATTCTCGGTAGAAGCTCCCTGACCCAACATTATATCACATTTTATATGTCATAGACCACTGGTAACAACAGGACAATTTCTATGGTTACAGTGCATTCATGATGCTTCTTTTGAGTCACATTTGTTTTTCAAACGTCTAGATCTTCACATCAAAACACGCAAAATGCGTGTTAATCACCACTGTCTGTGAGCTACATTCATGCATATGCAAACATCTCAGGTCAATGGGGTGTTTATTGCATTCATGCATATGCAGACATTTCAGGTCAAAGTGATCCTGCAGCTCCAGGAAGACCATTGTTCTGAACTGCATTTAAAATTCAGTCTACAATCCACATTCCAATCTGAAGACTGGTTGCTGTTGAGATTAATATTTGCTCCATTCCTTATTTTGGGAATCTGCTCCAACGCTTGGATGGGGAAGGTCTATGATGGGTGCTGCCTTCTTGAGGCACCATCTCTTGAAGGTGTCCTTGAGGGTGGGGAGACCAGTGCTTATGATGGAGCTGGCTGAGTCAACAAAGGGTGCCACGGTAGCATAGAGGTTAGTGCAATGCTGTTACAGCTCGGGGCATTGGAGTTCAGAGTTCAATTCTGGCGTCCTCTGTAAGAAAGTTTATACGTTCTTCCTGTGAGTGCATGGTTTTTCTTTCGGGTGCTCTGGTTTCCTCTCACAGTCCAAAGACGTACGGTTAGTAGGCTAATCGGTTATCGTAAGTCGTAGTAGGCGGGTTGCTGGGAAGTGGGCTGGAAGGGCCTGTTTCCGCTGTATCTCTAAATAAATAAATATATTTTCTGTAATCTCTTATTTCCTGTGCAACAGCCCCTCTTTACCAGATTATCTCCACAATAAATATATCTCATCTCCAACAGCCCAGGAGGCAGAGAGTTTCTGAGAGAAGCATTTTCTGGACTCCTCAGTTTTAAATGACCGTCCCCTTATTTTGTAACTCAGTTCTCTTGCCTGTGACTCTCCTACTGGTGAAGTATCTCAGCATCTACTCTGTCCTAGTGCAGCAGTCCGTGAAGGCTAACTTGCAGGTGGAGTTGATAGCAAGGAAGGAAAATGCACTGTTAGTGTTTATCCAGGCTATGCCCTCATCCTGCTGCTACAGTCAGGCAGGAGGTACCACCAGCTTCAGGAATAGTTATTACCCTACAACCATCAGGCTTTGCCTGTGGTGGACTGGGCCATATCCACAACTTTCCCTGTATTTTGAGGAAATGCAGCCAACACCTCATATTCCAACTAGATGGCATGATCATCGATTACTCAAACCTACAGTAATATCTCCCCTTCCCCGAATCTCTTTTCTCCCAGTTCCTTTTCTGGCTCCCCTCCCTCTCCTCCTCCTCATCTGCCCTTCACCTCCCTCCGGTTCCCCTCAACTTTCCATTTCTCCCACGGTCCACTCTCCTCTCCTATGAGATTCCTTCTTCTTTAACCCTGTACCTCTTCCACCTGTCACATCTCAGCTTCTAACTTCATACCCACCCACCCACCTTCCCCATCACCTGGTCTCACCTATCACTTTCCAGCTCCCCCTTCCTCACCTTTATATTCTGGCTTCTGCCCCCTTCCTTTCCAGTCCTGGTGAAGGATCTTGGCAACTGATAAACGTCAACTGTTTATCCCCCTCCATAGATGCTGCATGACCTGCTGAGTTCTTCCAGCATTGTGTGTGTGTGTGTGTGTGTGTGTTGCTCTGGATTTCCAGCATCGGCACAACCTCTTATGTTAATAACAGATGTAGTTGGTGTTCACCACAGTGGGGTCCACCATTTCCCAAATGCGGCTGATTGCCCAGCCATCTGTGGCAATTAATTAGTCATATTTAGTAGTTGTATTTATTTGTATTAGATTTAAAAATTTTAATTGTGTAAAATTTGGTCTCACTAATAACCTGATTTAACACACTCGACCAATCGGAATAGAGGGTGATAAAAATTCCACCAATCACCGACGAGCTATCCAGGCCCTCACAATCGGGATGAGATCATGTTTCAGACACTGTTAGGCTGTCTATAAATGTAAATCTCAGGCCTCCCTGTGCATATACACGATGGGCCGAATGACTTTCTTTTATTAGTCAAGACCATGGAACATAGGAGCAGAAATAGGCCATTTGGCCCATCGAGTCTGCTCCATCATTCCATCATGGCTAATTTTTCAACCTACTCAACCCCATTCTCCCTGTAACCATTGGTGCCAATAGACAATAGGTGCAGGAGTAGGCCATTCGGCCCTTCAAGCCAGCACCGCCATCCACAGCCTTCTGGGGCAGAGCATTCCACATATCCACCACTCTTTGGGTGAAAAAGTTTTTCCTCAACTCCGTACTAAATGGCCTACCCCTAATTCTTAAACTGTGGCCTCTGGTTCTGGACTCACCCATCAGCGGGAACATGCTTCCTGCCTCCAGCGTGTCCAATCCCTTAATAATCTTATATGTTATCTGACTTGATCCTGACTTATCAAGAGCCTATCAAACTCTCGTTTAAACACCCTCAATGACCTGGCCTCCATGGCCATCTGTGACAATGAATTCCACAGATTCACCAGCCTCTGGCTGAGATACAGAAGCCAAAGTTTGATAGATGTTCAGGTGTGAAAGGACGCGGGAATAGTGCAGGAATGTATGAATGATGAGTGCCTTATCATTTTATGTTATTTCCCCCCCCCACCCCAACCTGTCCGTCCATCCCTCCCTCCCTCTGTGAATCCTCCAGCCCCTGCACTCTCCCTCTTTCTGAAACCCTCCATTCTGCACACTCCTCCAAGTCCCTACTTCCCGCTCTGATCTTTACACCTATATATTAAACTCACATCCATACTCCCTGCTGTCGGCAGCCACGACCAGGTCCCAAACCCTGGAATCTGCTCTGAAATCTGTCAACCTCTCCCTTTCCAATGAGTTCACCCATTCTCGTTGATCGAGCTGTTGGTTCCCCCACCCCCCGCGAAATCACTCCTCCCCTGCAACTGGCTGTCATTTTGCCCCAACGCTCGTTGATGTGAAACTATTCACGAGGCTGCATGTGAGTTCTAATCCTGGAGGGATGGTTTAAGCTTTCAAGAAATGCAGGGCGAGGTGGATTCAGGCAGGTGTGGGTAAAAGAGAAAAACTCTGGTAGCGGGAGGAGAGTCAGGAAGATCTTGGACACTCAACTCCAGGCAGCCTCTTTTACCGAATACCTACTCTTTCCCCTCTCCCCAGCTTCTTCCCCCTTCCTTTCCAGCCCCGATGAAGGGTCTCGACCTGAAACGTCATCATTTCCGTAGATGCTGCCTGACCTGCTGAGTTCCTCCTACGTTTTCTGTGGGTTGCTCCTGTTTAACTCTTCCCTCTGGTCTTTCCTTGCAGTGACTATCTGTTCAAGTTGCTGCTGATCGGAGACTCTGGGGTCGGGAAATCTTGTCTGCTGCTTCGGTTTGCTGTGAGTATCGCTCGAACACACTTCCTGTTCTGTGGCTTTACGTTACTGGGGTGCACACTCCTGGGTTCAGACACAGAAGCTACCTCTACACTGTCCCATCACACACTCCCGGGGTCAGACACAGAGTGAAGCTCCCTCCACACCGTCCCATCACACACTCCCGGGGTCAGACACAGAGTGAAGCTCCCTCTACACTGTCCCATCACACACTCCTGGGTTCAGACACAGAGTGAAGCTACCTCCACACCATCCCATCACACACTCCCGGGGTCAGACACAGAGTGAAGCTTCCTTTGCGTTGTCCCATCACACACTCCCGGGTTCAGACACAGAGTGAAGCTCCCTCTATACTGTCCCATCACACACTCCCGGGTTCAGACACAGAAGCTACCTCTACACTGTCCCATCACACACTCCCGGGGTGAGACACAGAGTGAAGCTCCCTCCACACCGTCCCATCACACACTCCCGGGGTCAGACACAGAGTGAAGCTCCCTCCACACCGTCCCATCGCACACTTCTGGGTTCAGACATAGAAGCTACCTCTACACTGTCCCATCACACACTCCCGGGTTCGGACCCAGAGTGAAGCTCCTGCTACTCCCTCCCATCACACACTCCTGAGTTCAGACACAGAAGCTACTTCTACACTGTCCCATCACACACTCCCGGGGTCAGACACAGAGTGAAGCTGCCTCCACACCGTCCCATCACACACTCCCGGGTTCAGACGCAGAGTGAAGCTCCCTCCACACCGTCCCATCACACACTCCCGGGGTCAGACACAGAGTGAAGCTCCCTCCACACCGTCCCATCACACACTCCCGGGTTCAGACGCAGAGTGAAGCTCCCTCCACACCGTCCCATCACACACTCCCGGGGTCAGACGCAGAGTGAAGCTCCCTCCACACCGTCCCATCACACTCTCCCGGGGTCAGACGCAGAGTGAAGCTCCCTCCACACCGTCCCATCACACACTCCCGGGTTCAGACACAGAGTGAAGCTCCCTCCGCACCGTCCCATCACACACTCCCGGGGTCAGACACAGAGTGAAGCTCCCTCTACACTGTCCCATCACACACTCCTGGGTTCAGACACAGAAGCTACCTCTACACTGTCCCATCACACACTCCCGGGGTCAGACACAGAGTGAAGCTCCCTTTGCGTTGTCCCATCACACACTCCCGGGTTCGGACACAGAGTGAAGCTCCCTCTATACTGTCCCATCACACACTCCCGGGTTCAGACACAGAAGCTACCTCTACACTGTCGCATCACACACTCCCGGGGTGAGACACAGAGTGAAGCTCCCTCCACACCGTCCCATCACACACTTCTGGGTTCAGACATAGAAGCTACCTCTACACTGTCTCATCACACACTCCCGGGTTCGGACACAGAGTGAAGCTCCCTCTATACTGTCCCATCCCACACTCCCGGGTTCAGACACAGAAGCTACCTCTACACTGTCCCATCACACACTCCCGGGGTGAGACACAGAGTGAAGCTCCCTCCACACCGTCCCATCACACACTTCTGGGTTCAGACATAGAAGCTACCTCTACACTGTCCCATCACACACTCCCGGGTTCGGACCCAGAGTGAAGCTCCCGCTACTCCCTCCCATCACACACTCCTGGGTTCAGACACAGAAGCTCCCTCCACACCCTCCCATCACACACTCCCGGGGTCAGACACAGAGTGAAGCTGCCTCCACACCTTCCCATCACACACTCCCGGGTTCAGACGCAGAGTGAAGCTCCCTCCACACCGTCCCATCACACACTCCCGGGGTCAGACACAGAGTGAAGCTCCCTCCACACCGTCCCATCACACACTCCCGGGTTCAGACGCAGAGTGAAGCTCCCTCCACACCGTCCCATCACACACTCCCGGGGTCAGACGCAGAGTTAAGCTCCCTCCACACCGTCCCATCACACACTCCCGGGTTCAGACACAGAGTGAAGCTCCCTCCACACCATCCCATCACACACTCCTGGGGTCAGACACAGAGTGAAGCTCCCTCTACATCGTCCCATCACACACTCCCGGGGTCAGACACAGAGTGAAGCTCCCTCCACACCGTCCCATCACACACTCCCGGGGTCAGACGCAGAGTGAAGCTCCCTCCACACCGTCCCATCACACACTCCCGGGCTCAGACACCGAGTGAATCTCCCTCCGCACCGTCCCATCACACTCTCCCGGGGTCAGACACAGAGTGAGGCTCCCTCCACACTCAACTTCTTACATGTGTGAGCTTTTCCTGTTTCACAAGCATCAAGAGCAAGGATAGAGGTCACCTCATTTCAGTTGAAGGTGAAATCCCCACAAAAAAACAAGCATGGGTTTCACATGCTAGGCCTATATTTGAGCCTGATCATGTCACTTAATAAAATGTTTTTTCAAAGTTTTATAACAAATTGAATTTTAGGCTATATTTTTATTCATATTGCTTTGGCTTATGGTTTCTAGTAACTTTACTATTCAACATTGTCAATAAATTTTCATGTTGTAAATAGCATTAATTAAAATCAATTTACAACCTTTATTTAAATTAAATCTATAGAGCCTAATTTAGAAAAAATAAATCCCATTTTGGCTTAAGCCAGTTATTTAACAAGGATTTGTTATGTTTACCTTATGATTTAAAATTTATGAAAGGGAAAAAAAGGAGATTAATTTCAAGAAAGGTAAGCTAAGCTTAACTACCTGTAGTTTTTTTTTTCAAAAAAGGCTGGCTAAGAATTCATTCTTTACTCAAAAGAGCAATGGCAATTGTTTTTGGATTATTATATTTGCAACTTACTGATCATGCTAATGTACTGTGAGCTGTAGATAGAATTATTTTTACGCAGGGGTTCCCTGTGACCTGAAAATTATTTCAAGGGTTCCTCTAGGGCAAAAAAGTTGAGAAAGGCTGCTCTACACTGTCCCATCAAACACTCCCGGGGTCAGACACAGAGTGAAGCTCCCTCCACACCGTCCCATCACACACTCCCGGGGTCAGACACAGAGTGAAGCTCCCTCCACACCGTCCCATCACACACTCCCAGGGTCAGACACAGAGTGAAGCTCCCTCCACACCGTCCCATCACACACTCCCGGGGTCAGACACAGAGTGAAGCTCCCTCTACACTGTCCCATCACACACTCCCGGGGTCAGACACAGAGTGAGGCTCCCTCTACACCGTCCCATCATACATTCCTGGGGTCCAGAGTGAAGCTCCCTCTACACTGTCCCATCACACACTCCCGGGGTCGGACACAGAGTGGAGCTCCCTCTACACTGTCCCATCACACACTCCCAGGGTGAGACACAGAGTGAATCTCCCTCTACACCATCCTATCACACACTTCCAGAGCTAGGGCTGTGGGGTTTATATTCAATTGAAGATCTTCTGCATGACATTATTAAAGGAAAAACAAACGGATGCTGTCTGTCCCAAGCCGTTAATTAGAGATGATGTAATTCAACTTTGTTCATTTTAGCATGTGAGTTGTGTGACTTTCCTGGTTATGAAATCTGGGGCTTTCCCTCTGGAGTGAAGGAGGATGTGAGATGATTTGACAGAGGTGTACAAGATGATAGGAAGCACAGATCAAGTGGACGGCCAGAGACTTTTTCCTCGGACTAATCTGAGGGGCATAATATTAAGGTGATTGGAGGAAAGTGTAGGAGGGTGTCAGAGGTAGGCTTTCTACATAGAGAGTGGTGGGTGTGTGGAACATGCTGTCAGGGACAGTAATAGAGGCATCCTCCCAACAGGACCACATCCTTTGTCGTAGGGTTTGGAGGCTCGCGTGCCTCAGTGACTCAGAGAGCTGTGTTGGTTGGAGTCAGGGCTTTGTGCTTTAGCTGTTGGTAGGGTCACCCATGCCAAACAGGTCGAAGGGTAGAGGCCAGACTAAGTGTGGTCCACCGGTCCTCCAGGTTCGGGGGTTCAGTTCAGGACTAATAACCCTGACTGGAACAACAAAACCGTTACTGAAACAGCAATGAAGATTCCTTCTACATCTGAGTGCGACGGTGTTCCTGAGTCTCCACCCGGGACTTGCGTGATTGACAGTAGTGAAAACCGAGAGGAAGTTATTGACACGATGAACACCGCCAACGATGGAGGACTTCATTGCTGGCCTAAATGCCAGCAGCGTAACAGGCAGTAAGTACGTGCATTAGGGACATGGATGGAGAGCTGTGTAGGAGGGAAGGATTAGATTGATCTTAGAGTAGGCTTGAAGGTCGGCACGATCTCGTGCACATTCTCTGTTTGTTTCCACTGATGTCCCTGTGGGCGTGGGCCCGCACGTTTCTGTGTGTTGGGGATAGAGACGATGCTGTGACTCCACGCCACTGAAATGTGTGTAGAAGGATCACTCACCCTCACCTCTCTCTTCACAGGATGACACCTACACAGAGAGTTACATCAGCACCATTGGCGTCGACTTCAAGATTCGCACCATCGAGTTAGAGGGCAAAACCATCAAACTACAAATTGTGAGTACAGCGGGGGCTTTCCCGAGGTCTGGAGGAAGGCAGCGTGCCGGAACAGGAATGGGCTTTGCACCCCTTTCTGTTACACCATTTCCCTCCTCAGTATCTGCTCTCTTGCCTTGATTGACAGCTGTGGGCGTGGCTAATGGCTGACACACCATTGGCTGACCTCAGTGTGGGCGGGGTGGATGGTACAGTCGATCAGGAGCGTCATTGGCTGCCTGGGTGATTGACAGACCAAAACATGGAGAGATTCTACAGATACTGGAATCCAGAGCAACACACACAAGCGTTCTTCTTAACTTCTGTCATCTCCAGTAGCATTCACCGCAAAGAGTACACACACAAAAATGCTGCAGAGCTCAGCATCTATGCAGCAGAATGCAGGGTTGGCGTCTCAGGCCGAGACCCTTCATCAGGGCTGGACCAGTACTTAAGGACTCTTTGTCTCCAGTCCTAGATGAAGTATTTCGTTCCTGAAATTTCTTTCCCTGACCTGCTGAGTCCCTCCAGCACATTGTGTTGCTCTGGATTTCCAGCACCTGCAGCTTCTCTTGTGTTTATGGTTCCCTCCCCGCCACTCTGGTCCCTCCCCTCTGACTTCTCGCCCGACACTTACCCCTGTGACTGTGACAAGTGCTACCCCTCCTCCCTCGCCGCCATTCTGGGCTCAAAACAGACCTTCCAGATGAGGCAGCGCATCACCTACAAGCCTGTCGGGGGTGGTATACTGTCTGCGGCACTCCCCCAGATCGGGGGACCGCTTTGCCAAGCACCTTGGCTCTGTCCACCGCGAAAGGTCTTGCATATTCCAGCTGGATCTGTTCCTGCCACCCTTACAGGTCTCTGCCAAGCGAGGATAAAGTGGAAAGTATTTCAGTGGCTCAGCGTTGGTGTATGATTATAGGACCAGTTTTGTAAATGGAGCACCCGGAGGAAACCCACGTGGTCATGGGGAGAACGTACAAACTCCTTACAGCACCAGGAATTGAACACAGGCTGCTGTTGCTGTAAAGCATTACGCCAAACGCTACACGACTGTGCTGCCGTTCAGACAGGCCAAGTGATTTATTTAGGGACTTTAAACCAGGGCGGGCCCCTGGAGAGTGTTAGGACAGGGCTCCGGAGAGGGTCAGACCATCAGACACAGGAGAAGAATGAGGCCATTCAGCCCATCGAGTCTCCTCTTGCCATTCCATCATGGCTGATTTGTTAGACCTCTCAACCCTATTCTCGTGCCTTCTCCCCGTGACTTTTGACACCTTGACTAATCAAGAATCTATCAATTTCTGTTTTAAGTATGCCCAATGACTTGTCCTCCACAGCCATCTGTGGCAATGATTTCCACGGGTTCACCACCCTCTGGCTGAAGAAATTCCTCCTCATCTCTGTTCTAAATGGACATCCTTTTATTGTGAGGCTGTGGCCTCTGGTCCTGGACTCATCTCCTCCACATCCACGCTATCCAGGCTTTTAATATTCGATAGGTTTCAATGAGATCCCCCCCCTCCCCCCCCGGTACGTTAACCCTTTCATTCCTGGAATTATTCTCCTTGACTCCCTGTGGACCCTCTTCAATGCCAGCACATCCTTTCTTACTGCTCAGCACAATACTCCAACTGTGGTTTGACCAGTGCTTTATAAAGCCTCAGCATTACATCCTTGCTTTTATAGCCTTGTCCTCTGGAAATACATGCTAACACTGCATTTGCCTTCCTGTTGTACAACAGAGAGGGTTAAGCGTGCAGGTATTGAATTTTGCAGAAAGTGGTGTCACAGGTAGACAGGACGGTGAAGAAACCATTCAACATACTTGGCCATCACCGGTCAGGGCACTGAGTACAGATGGGACCGTAAGATATAGGAGCAGTATTTGGCCCGTCGAGCCTGCTCTGCCATTTCGTCGTGGCTGATTCATTTTCCCTCTCAGTCCTGATCTCCCCGTATCCCTTCGTGCCCTGACTAATCAAGAACCTATCAACCTCTGCTTCAAATATACCCAATGACTTGGCCTCTTCAGCCGCCTCTGATTCCCGGCATCGTTCTCGTGAACCTCCCCTGAACCCTCTCCAGCTGTAGGAGATATTGGTGAGACGGCACCTTGAGTATCGTGTGCAGTTCCGGTCTTCCAGCTTTAGGAAGGATGTGATTAAGCTGGAAAGAGTTCAGAAAAGATTCACAAGAGTTACTAGGACTGGTGGGTTCAGATTTTTTTTTTCCCTGGAGCAAAGGGGGCTGAAAGGTGACCCTAAGATATTTATAAAATCATGATGGCATTGTTATAGATGAAAGATTAGCTTTATTTTTCCAAACGTACATTGAGACACAGTGAAATGCGTTGTTTGTGTCAATGGGTTGTTTTCTCTGGAGCGTCGGAGGCTGAGGGGAGATCTGATTGAGGTTTATAAGATTATGAGAGGTATAGATACAGTGGACAGAGAGTATCTGTTTCCCCAGGGTTGAAATGTCTAACACCAGAGGGCTTGCATTGAAGGGTGAGGGGGGGTAGGTTCAAAGGGGATGTGAGGGGTAAGTTTTTCACTCAGAGAGTGGTGGATGCCTGGGTGAGGGGTGAGTTTTTCACTCAGAGAGTGCTGGATGCCTGGGTGAGGGGTGAGTTTTTTACTCAGAGAGTGGTGGATGCCTGGGTGAGGGGTAAGTTTTTTTACTCAGAGAGTGGTGGATGCCTGGGTGAGGGGTGAGTTTTTTACTCAGAGAGTGGTGGATGCCTGGGTGAGGGGTGAGTTTTTTACTCAGAGAGTGGTGGATGCCTGGGTGAGGGGTCAGTTTTTTACTCAGAGAGTGGTGGATTCCTGGGTGAGGGGTGAGTTTTTTACTCAGAGAGTGGTGGATGCCTGGGTGAGGGGTCAGTTTTTTACTCAGAGAGTGGTGGATGCCTGGGTGAGGGGTAAGTTTTTCACTCAGAGAGTGGTGGGTGTCTGGGTGAGGGGTAAGTTTTTTACTCAGAGAGTGGTGGATGCCTGGGTGAGGGGTAAGTTTTTCACTCAGAGAGTGGTGGATGCCTGGGTGAGGGGTGAGTTTTTTACTCAGAGAGTGGTGGGTGCCTGGGTGAGGGGTAAGTTTTTCACTCAGAGAGTGGTGGATGCCTGGGTGAGGGGTGAGTTTTTTACTCAGAGAGTGGTGGGTGCCTGGGTGAGGGGTAAGTTTTTTACTCAGAGAGTGGTGGGTGCCTGGGTGAGGGGTAAGTTTTTTACTCAGAGAGTGGTGGATGCCTGGGTGAGGGGTGAGTTTTTTACTCAGAGAGTGGTGGATGCCTGGGTGAGGGGTGAGTTTTTTACTCAGAGAGTGGTGGATGCCTGGGTGAGGGGTGAGTTTTTTACTCAGAGAGTGGTGGGTGCCTGGGTGAGGGGTGAGTTTTTTACTCAGAGAGTGGTGGGTGCCTGGGTGAGGGGTGAGTTTTTTACTCAGAGAGTGGTGGGTGCCTGGTGTGGTGGTGGAGGCAAATACATTGGAGGCTTTTGAGAGACATTTAGATAGGCACAGGGATGTGAGGAGGGTGGGGGGATGTGGACACTGTGTAGGCGGGGCAGATTCATTTTTGTGGCTTTTTTGATTTACTTTTTAGCTGATTCGGCACAAGACTGTGGGCCTGTTCCTGTGCTGTGCTCGGCTGTGTGCTGGGGGCAGCCCGCAAGTACTGCCCATGCGCCTGGCACCAACGTAGCACGCCCACAACTCACTGAGCCTAATCCGTACACCTTTTGGGTGCGGGAAGAAACCAGAGCACCCGGAGGAAACCCACGCGGCCAAGACGAGGACGTACAAACCCCTCACAGACAATGGCGGGAATTGAGTCCAGATCACTGGTGCTGTGAAGTGTTTACACTAGCCAACACGCCAAACGGAGCAGAATTAGGCCATTTGGCCCATCTCTTCTCATGGTAGGGGAGACAGAATCTAGAAGGAACAGGTTTAAGGTGAAAGGGAGAGATTCAAATGGAACTTCTTCATACAAAGGTGGTGGGTGTGTGCAACATGTTGGGTTGGTTATGAGGGATGGTGCAGAGCACTCCAGGAGGCCACCTGCAGGCAATTCGACTGAACCTTACTGACAGCCTTGCTTGTACACTCCTATGTGGGGGGTGGCATATTGAGTGACACGGGATTAACCCATTAACTACCACAGCGGAACGAGCTGCCACTGGAAGTTGTAGAGGCAGTTACAGGTACGTGGATGGGAAAGGTTTCGAGTGGCATGGGTCAAATGCAGGCAAGTACGACTATGCTCGTCATCTGGGTTGACATGGACGATTTGGGCTGAAGCGCCAGTGATCTCCATTTCACCACTGACGCCCGTTTCCCGCCCCTACACTCGCATCGTGCGGGCCGGCACGGGCGTCTCCGAGAGGGGAGACACGGCCTCAAAGCTCCAGGGACCCAGGTTCGGTTCCAGCCTCCAGCGCTCTCTGTGTGCATCTGTCGGGAGTTTCACCTTCTCCCTGTGGCCCGCTGGATCCCCCTCCCCGTATCCCAAAGACACGCGGCGTCGGTTGGTCAATCGGCCATAGTAATTTGTCCCTTGTGTGCGTTGATGAGCAGTGGAAACTGGGAGGGGGTCAGCCGGAGGGTGTGGACACAGACAGTTGTGGAGGACAAGTCATTGGGTATATTTAAAGTGGTAAGTTGGTATTTCTTGATTAGTCATCACCGTAATGTGCCGCGTCATACTGACGTGGGTGATCTTAGTGACCGTGGTTGTTCTTGGCAAATTTTTCTGCAGAAGTGGTCTGTCATTGCCTTCTGGGCAGTGACTTTACGAGACGGGTGACCCCAGCCATTATCAATACTCTTCAGAGACTGTCTGCCTGGCGTCAGTGGTCGCATCACCAGGGCTTGTGATGTACAGTGCCTATGAAAAGTATTCACCCCAACCCCCCGAAGGTTTTCATATTTTATTGTTTTACAACATTCATTCACAGTGGATTTAACTTGGCTTTTTAAAAAACACGTTAACAGAAAACACTTCCGTGTCAAAGTGAAAACAGATCTCTACATAGTGATCTAACTTAATTACAAATATATGAAAAAAATCCATTGCATAAGTATTCACCCCCTTTAAGTTAGTAGATGCACTTTTGGCAGTAATTGAGTCTGTGTGGATAGGCCTCTATCAGCTTTGCACATCTGGACACTCCAATTTTTCCCCATTCTTCTTTACAAAACTGCTCAAACTCTGTCAGATTGCATGGGGATCGTGAGTGAACAGCCCTTTTCAAGACCAGCCAAAAATTCTGAATTGGATTGAGGTCTGGACTCGGACTTGGCCACTCCAGGACATTAACTTTGTTGTTTTTTAAGCTATTCCTGTGTAGCTTTGGCTTTATGCTTAGGGTCATTTTCTTGCTGGAAATTGAATTTTCTCTCATGTCGCAGTTCTCTTGCAGACTGCATCAGGTTTTGCTCCAGGATTTCCCTGTATTTTGCTGCATTCATTTTACCCTCTACCTTCACAAGCCTTCCAGGGCCTGCTGCAGTGAAGCATCCCCACAGCATGATGCAGCCACCACCATGCTTCACGGTAGGGATGGTGTGTTTTTGATGATGTGCAGTGTTTGGTTTACACCAAACATAGCGTTTAGTCTCATACCCAAAAAGCTCAATTTTGGTTTCATCAGACCATAGAACCTTCTTCCAGCTGACTTCAGAGTCTCCCACATGCCTTCTGGCAAACACTAGCTGAGATTTCATGTGAGTTTTTTTTCAACAGTGGCTTTCTCTTTGCCACTCTCCCATAAAGCTGTGACTGGTGAAGCACCCGGGCAACAGTTGTTGTCTGCACAGTCTCTCCCATCTCAGCCACTGAAGCTTGTAACTCCTCCAGAGCTGTCACAGGTCTCTTGGTGGCCTCCCTCACTAGTCCCCTTCTTGCACGGTCACTCAGGTTTTGAGGACAGCCTGCACCAGGCAGATTTACAGCTGTACCATATTCTTTCCATTTCTTGATGATTGACTTAACTGTACTCCAAGGGTATTCAGTGACTTGGAAATTTTCTTATATGCATCTCCTGACTTGTGCTGTTCAATAACCTTTTCGTGGAGTTGCTTTGACTGTTCTTTTGTCTTCCTGCTATAGTTTTTGCCAGGATACTAACTGACTCACCAGCAGTTAGACTTTCCAGATACCGGTGTATTTTCACTACGGTCAATTGAAACACCTTGACTGCACACGGTGATCTCCATTTAACTAATCTTGTGACTTCTCAAACCAAATGGCTGCACCAGTGATGATTTGATGGGTCATATTAAAGGGGGTAAATACTTATGCAATCAATTATTTTATGTTTTTTATTTGTAATTAGATCACTTTGTAGAGATCCGTTTTCACTTTGACACGAAAGAGTCTTTTTCTGTTGATCAGTGTCAAAAAGGCCAAATTAAATCTACTATGATTCAATGCTGTAAAACAATAAAATATGAAATCTTTTGGGGGGGGTGGGGTGAATACTTTCTTTAGACACTGTACACTAACTGCTTATACAACCACCTGATCCCATGGCTTCATGTGACCCTGATCAGGGGGCTAAGCAGATACCACACCTTGCCCAAAGGTTAGCGGAGGGAAGAAACACCTTACTCCTCCTTTGGTCGAGACGTATCTCCACCACTGCCACCCGTCTTGATTAGTAAGGACTCAAAGGTTATGGGGAGAAGGCATGAGAATTGGGTTGAGAGGGAATGATGGAGCAGACACCATGGGCCAAAATGGCCTAATTCTGCTTTAGAATGGTCAAGAAGGTTCGGTCGCTTGGCATTCGTGTGGGAAAAGCCAGACAGTGGTAGAGGAGGGTTGCCTCTCTCACTGGAGGCCTGTGACTAGCAGAGTGCCGCAGGGATCAGTGCTGGGTCAATTGCTGTTTGTCATCTATCAGTGATCTGGATGATAATTTTGTTAACTGGATCAGCAAATTTTTGGATGGCACCAAGATTGGGGGTGTAGTGGACAGCGAAGAAGACTATCAGAGCTTGCAGCGAGATCTGGACCAGCTGGAAAAATAGGCTGAAAAGTAGCAGATGGAACTTAATGCGGACAAGTGTGGAGCTGCACTTCAGTAGGACCGACTAGGGGAGGTCTTACTCAGTGAACGGTCGGGCACTGAGGAGTGTGGTAGAACAAAGGGATTTGAGAATACAGGTCCATAATCCATTGAAAGTGGTAGCACAGGTGGCTAGTTTGCAAAGAAAACTTTTGGCACATTGGCCTTCATAAATCTTAAGTATTGAGTACAGGAAATGGGATGTTATGTTGATGTTGTATTAGATAGTGATGAGGCCTAATTTGGAGTTTTGGTCACCTACCTTCAGGAAAGGTGCAAATAGGGTTGAAAGAGTGCAGGATGTTGCCGGTCTGGAGGACTTGAGTTATAAGGAAAGATTAAGACTATAAGATCTAGGAGCAGAATTAGGCTATTTGGCCCATCGAGTCTGCTCCGCCATTTCATCATGGCTGATCCAATTTCCCTCTCAGCCCCAATCTTCTGCCTTCTCTCCGTATCCCTTCATGCACTGACCAATCAAGAATCTGTGAACCTTTGCCTTAAATGTACAAAAAGACTCGGTTTCCACAGTTGCCTGTGGCAATGAATTCTACAGATTCACCACTCTCTGGCTAAAGAAATTCCTCTTCAGCTCCATTCTAAAAGAACATCCCTCCGTCCTGAGGCTGTGCCCTCTGGTGTTCAACTCTCCCATCATCCTCTCAACATCCACTCTTATCAAAGCCTTTCACCATTCGACAGATGAGGTCACCCCTCATTCTTCTGAATTCCAGTGAATACAGGCCCAGAACCATCAAACACTCTTCATATACCAAGCCACTCAATCCTGGAGTAATATTTGTGAACCTATTTTGAACCCTCTCCAGTTTCAGCAAATCCTTTCTAAGATAGGACCCCAAAATTGCTCGCAATACTCCAAGTGAGGCCTCACCAGTGCTTTATAAAACCTCAACACTACATGTTTGCTTTTATATTCTAGTCCTCTTGAAATGAATGCGAACATTGCATTTGCCTTCCTCACCACAGACTTGACCTGCAAATTAACCTTTAGGGAATCCTGCACAAGGACTCCCAAGTCCCTTTGCACCTCAAATTTTTGTATTTTCTCTCCATTTAGGAAATAGTCTACCCTTTAACTTCTTCTACCAAAGTGCATGACCATATACTTCCTGACACTGTATTCCATCTGCCACTTCTATGCCTGTTCTCCTAATCTGTCTGTCCTTCTGTAGCCTCTCTACTTCCTCAAAACTACCTGCCCCTCCACCTATCTTCATATTGTCTGCAAATTTTGCAGCAAAGCCATCAATTCCATCGTCTAAATCATTGACGTATAAATAAAAAGACTCGGTCCCAATACTGACCCCTGTGGAACACCGCTATTCATCGGCAGCCAATCAGAAAAGGCTTCCTTTATTCCCACTCTTTGCCTCCTGCTGATTGGCCACTGCTTTATCCATGATAGAGTCTTTCCTGTAAGAAATACCATGGTCTCGTAACTCGATAAGCAGCCTCGTGTGTGGAACCTTGTCAAAGGCCTTCCGGAAATTCAAGTACACAACATCAACCGATTCTGCTTTGTCTATTCTGCTTGTTATTTCTTCAAAGAATTCCAACAGATTTGTCTCAGTCTCTCTTTCTCTCCCACCACCGACCACAGTGGGACACTGCCGGTCAGGAGCGATTCCGGACCATCACATCGAGTTACTACAGAGGAGCTCACGGGATCATCGTGGTGTATGATGTCACAGATCAGGTGAGACTAGTGTGAACCGCCACGTCTGATAGACCTTCGATCCACCTCATTACCAGAAACCCTCCTCCAATACAACTTCATCAGCAGAACCCCTCCTGCAGTCCACCATCGATCGTCAGAACCCCTCCCATCCACAATTGATCTATTGACACCATCTTCAACCCCCTCACCCCTCCCTGTTGTAGCCCTTTCCTCCAATCCCTTGAAGCCTCTGCCCATTGAGACTCCTTCCTCCAATCCCCAAAGCCGGTCCTCTTCGATCCTCTCCTCTGTTCCCTTAAACCTGCCCCTTGAAGCTCCTCTCTATTGACTCTCTCCTCAAATCCCCTCTCACCCTTGGAATCCCTCCCTATTGACCCCTTTATCGAATTCCTAACCTTTCCTCCCCATTGAGCCCCGCCCCACAGACTCTGCCCAACGGAACATGCCAACGTGAGTCTGGTCAGACCTAAAGAAGTCCTTGGGTTGGATTCTGATTGGCCGTATATGTGTCAGATTTGGCTCTGATTGGCTGCTGTTGTATCAGATTGGATTCCCATTGGCTAATTGGAGGAACCCCTTACCAACCCCTCTCCCTCCCTCCCAGACAGGTGCCAAGTGTCACATTTTGTGAACTTAAACCACTACAATACGTGGTGAATGGTCTGGCTCGGAGATAGAGGAACAGATAGACCTAGGAGCACAGGGACATGGAAACTTGAAAATGGACACACATGTAGACAGGGTGGTAAATAAGATGTCTCGTAGATTTGCCTTTAACATTTGGAACATTAATACAAGTATTGGAAGTCATATTAGATTTAGAGACCGTACTTGGAACATTAGAGCATAGAGCACAGAACTATACAGGGCTCTTCGACCCTCGGTGTTGTGCCGACTTTTTGAACCACATTAAGATCAATCTAACCCTTTCCTCCCTTGTAGCTCTCAATCTTTCTTTCATCTGCGTGCCTTTCTAATAGTCTCCTCCAGTGTATCTGCCTCTACCACCAACCCTGGTAGCACGTTCCTGGCAACCACTGGTCTCTGTGTAAAAAACCATCCTCATACATCCCCACCCACCCTATACTTTCCTCCAGGCACTTTACAGTTCTGCCCCTTCATATTAACCTGGGGTAAGAGTCTCCATTTGATCTTTGCCTCTCATCCTCCTTGCATAGCGCCATCAAGTCACCCCTCATCTAAAGAGAAAAGCCCCAGCTCGCTCATCCCAGTTGTGTGCAGTTCACGTTATCCGTTTCACAGGAAGGATGTCAGTAAACTGGAGGGGTGACATGGACGTGGCCAGGACTTGAGGAGAGACTGGGACCTAGTGTGGGAGGAGGCTGAGGGGGTGACCTCAGAGGTTTGTAAAATTGTGAGTGGCATTGATAAACTTGACGGTCATAATCTTTTTCCCTGGGGGTTAAGGGAGTCTAAAACTACAGGGCAGAGGTTTAAGTTGAGAGGGGACAATGTTGCAAGGACGTGGCTGCGGTGGGGGGGGGGGCCCAAGTGCTGGACACAGGCACGGGGGCAGGATCGAGAGGCGTTAGCACGGTTGTGAGCGTGGAATAGGTATCCAGGAGAGTCTTGACACGGAGACAAGGTTCACGTAGAGAATCCAGGAAAACGATGCGGAACTTAGAACCGACAGTCGTAAAGAACCATGAAACGAGGTTACTCATACAAGAGTCGACCAACGAACTGGCAGCTCCTTGTTGTGATACGGGGTTTTTAATCCTGCCTTTACTGACAGAAGGCAGGTGTGTGTATTTAGTGGAACTGGGAATGATTGGAAAGTAGACGAGGGGATTGAGGCCCAATTACTGAGGTGACAGCAAGGTGGGGAATTGCCAGACGGGCCAATGACGGACGATGGGTGATGGACACATGGAACGAGAGGCAGGTATAATTGTAACAATTCAAAGACATGTATAGGAAAGGTTTAGACGGACGTGGGCTAACTGCAGGAAAATGGGTCCAGCTCAGGTCGTGGCCCGGCACAGACGAGATGGGCCGAAGGGCCTGTGACTGTGCTGTCTAACCTTTCCTGTGCCTCTTTGAGCGTTGTGCATTCTTGCTGTGCTCTCCCCCCGACCAGGAGTCCTACAACAATGTAAAGCAGTGGCTGCAGGAGATTGACCGGTACGCCAGCGAAAATGTCAACAAGCTGTTAGTCGGCAACAAGTGCGACCTGACGACGAAGAAGGTGGTGGATTACACAACAGCGAAGGTGGGTCCAATCCCAGACGTGGGGAGCGGGAACACAGACACACAGAAACAACAGACAGACAGAGACACACACCCACAAGCTGCTCCCACTGACAAGCCTCGTGTTTTCCATCCCCCCCCTCCCCCGGCAGGAATTTGCAGACTCGCTGGGCATACCGTTCCTGGAGACGAGCGCCAAGAACGCCACCAACGTGGAGCAGGCCTTCGTGACCATGGCAGCCGAGATTAAGAAGCGGATGGGGCCGGGGGCGACCGCGGGCGGCGAGAGACCAAACCTGAAAATCGACAGCACGCCCGTCAAACCCAGCACTGGCGGCTGCTGCTGAGGTCCGAGCAGCCCAGGCGAGCCCGAGGTGGGGAGGGGAGGACGACATGGGGTCGAGGAGGAGGAGGTGACTGAGCGTGCGAGTGTGTGTGTGTGTGTGTGTGTGTGGGGTGGGGGTTCCTGCCTCCTATGGGGGCACTGGATCTACACTGTCTTTCTCTGGAGGTGGAATGGGGTTTTCCAAGGGAGTCCCAGCACTCTTCTGTTCCCCAACCCCCCGACCCTAAGGCCTTCAAACCCCTCTCCCCATTTCGCTCCTGCCTGGGACTCAGTTGGAGTTGGGTTTCAGAGGGCACCCCCCCTTCAGGCCCAGCATCCTTCTGTTCCAGGATGATACACACCCCCACTCCCCTGTCCCACAGGGGAGCAAGTTTCCACTCACCCCAAGACCCGAGTATGACATCCAAACCCCTCTCTCCTGCTCTGGTAAAACAGGAGCGGGGATTTCCGCAGGCGTTCCCCTCAATCCCAGCGCGCCTTCCGTCTTGGGATTCTCTCCCCAGGGGAACACAAGCAGCCTACCCCGAGGGCAGAGTCTGACCTTCAGACCACTCCCCCGGACTGTCTCCTGCCTCGGACTCGGGGTAGAGTGGGCAATTCCGGGCAGCCCCTTCACTCCTGGAACCCTTCCATTCCGGGTTTCAGTCCCAGCCCCCCCTCCCAATTCCGGTTAGGCAAAGGGCTCCGTCCGGTACAGAGAGCGTCCAAACACTGGTTTCCAGCTTTCTCCTGCCCCCTCCTCACTCCACTCTCCATCTTCCCCCTCCTCCCATCGTTTCTTTGTTACCCCACCTGTAAAGCTCAGTTCAACCCACCCCCTGGGGCAGATCCCTCTTGAGGGATCTCGCCTCCAGCCCTCGTACTCCACGGAGGGGGTAGGAGGTCTGCACTTCCCCCTCCCAACCCCCTGCAGACACTGTTAGGGGTGGAGGGGTTGTGTTCACCCATCCGAGCTTGTTGGGGGGAGGAGTGTGGACATCCCTGGTACAAGGAGCTAACTGCTCCTGTCTCTTGCCCCTAGGTGGGGAAGGAGATGTGATCCCACTTACGGGCGAAGAGTTCGGCGACTCGCAGGAGGCGAGGGGCAAGCAATCTCCCTTCCCGTCGCTTTTAACATCCTCTCACACACCTGTCTGTCTCTGTCGTTCCACATTGCCCACCCGCCAGTCCTCCTCCTTCCTTCTCTCCCTCCTGCCACTTCCCTCTGTCCCCACCCCCTCCCTCAGTTGTCTCTTCCGACCCTCCGGTGCCTCCCTCTCGCCTGCCTCTCTCCCTCTCTGCTCTGTATATAATAGGTCTGTCTCTCCGAGCTGACTTGTGTTTTGACTGTAAGCACAGGTGCGGGCATCTTTTTGTACAAAACCGACAAACCGTTCGTTTCCTGCAGCTCTTCTCCAGGCTGCTCCACAGATATCATGATTTTAGAACCTTGTGGCTTTATAGATCAGAAATAAAGTCTCCCCTGGATCTGTCCCCCGAGTCGCTCACTGCTACTCCTGTCGGCGTGACCCCGCTCTCGCACACAGGCTGACTCCGTGACTCAGAGATGTCACGCGTCACAGGCGCGTTCAGTCCACCACCACGGATCCAAACTGCACCAGTGAGTGCAAACCGAGAGACGTGCACGCCAGCCGAGGGCCACGCGTGCTAGCCGAGAGACGTGCACGCCAGCCGAGAGACGTGCACGCTCACCAAGTGCCGTGCAGTCTTACCAGGTCATCACCATCCTTCACACAACACGCTCACCGGGGTACCCCCACTCTCGAGGTACAGAAAGGTGGTGGGGAGAGAGCCCTGCTCTGTGGCAGGGATGATGAGCAGGGAACTCCACAATGTCGGAGGGACGAGGAGGAGGGAACGCCACGATGTAGGAGGGACGAGGGGGAGGGAACTCCACGATGTAGGAGGGACGAGGAGGAGGGAACTCCATGATGTAGGAGGGATGAGGAGGAGGGAGCTCCACGATGTAGGAGGGATGAGGAGGAGGGAACTCCATGATGTAGGAGGGACGATGAGCAGGGAACTCCACGATGTAGGAGGGAGCTCCACGATGTAGGAGGGACGAGAAGGAGGGAACTCCACGATGTAGGAGGGACGAGGAGGGAACTCCACGATGTAGGAGGGACGAGAAGGAGGGAACTCCACGATGCGGGAGGGGTGGTGAGGAGAGAGCCCCACTCTGTCAGGGGTGGCGAAGAGGGATCCCTGCGCTGTGGGAGCCCTACACAGCGTGAGTCAGCTTCCTCACTGCCCCTCTGACAGCAGGGCTCCCTCCTCGCCATCCCTCCAACAGAGCGGGGCTCTCTGCTGTGGGAGGGAGCCGTGCTGTGGGAGGGGTGGCGAGGCAGTCCCGCGTGTGGGAGGGTGACGAGGAGGGATCCCCCACACTGTGAGAGGGGCGGCAGGGAGGGAGCCCTGCACTGCCGGAGGGCGATGAGGGAGGAGACCCGCGCTCTGGGAGCGGTGGCGAGGGTGGCGAGGAGGGAACCGCGCTGTGGGAGGGGTGGCGAGGGTGGTGAGGAAGGAGCACACCACTGCAGGAAGGGAGCTTCCCAATCATTACCTCTTCCTTCCCCCCCCCCCACTGGAATTGGCATCTGATGGGGCACTGGAGTGGACATCCTGTGTCCTGTATCACCGGTCACCGGAAGGCAGTTCATTCTGAGATCCCGTCTGTTGGTTCCTTAGGGGGAAGCAGGCGGGATTCGGCACCCCGAGGCTGCGGCAGGCCATGGACCTTCTCTCCTGCTCGGGGGAGGGGGAGGTGAGGGTGCCAGCCGAGATCAGGAGGAAGATGCTGCCCTCCGGCAGACGGAGGGACAGATGGAAGAAGGGAGTGTGTCGAGGGGCTAAAGCCGGAGAGGTCCCGGGGTCCGCGCCTGAGGAGACAGGTCCGGAGCCGCACCCATTGGGGGCCCGCCTCGCTCTCCACCTGCCTGCAGGGAGAGGCTTTTCTGAAGCTAACGGGAGGTGTGTGTGTGTGTGTGGGGGCGATAGGACAACCCTCTTCTCCTTTCACAGGCCACGTCTCTAACTGCCCAGATGCATCAGGCGTGGAGATCAGATTGGTTCGGGTTCAGGCTCGTGTATTCATCACGTGTGCTGAAATGTGTCGTTTGCGTGAACAGCCAACACACCCAGGGGTGTGCCGGGGGCAGCCCGCAAGTGTTGCCACACATTCCGGTACCAGCATAGCATATCCACTGCCCACGGTGCTCAGTGCAACAACACAGAGCACAAGCAGCGAAAACAAGTCCCCCTTCCCACCCACTCACACACACAGTCCTCAAACCTTCAGGCTACTCAGGGACCCGTGGCTCTGGCCGACGGGCTGTGACAGCTGGACTTCCGATCAATCGTTGGCATCGACCCAGGACTCGCCGATGATAATGAATGCGGACTCTGGACCAACATCCCGATCACTGGGCCTCAAAACTCCGGTCTCGCAGCCAGCCCTTGCCATCAGTGTGGGAACTGTCCAGAGGCTGGCCTGGGGGTGAGGTGGGGTCACTCATTGCCCAGACGCTCCGCTGAATTCAGAGGAGACGACCTCTACCCATGGGGAGGGGCAAACCCCTGGTTGCTGAAGGGCCGACCGGACAATCCCTCAGGGCACCCGGGATGTCATGGGAGTCAGGATGAGGGTCTTGGGGTGTGGGTGGAGAGAGATACGCCCCTTTCATGATGCTGGGCGGTCCCTGTTCCACTACCTAGGGGTGCGGGTGAAGGCAATCTCTGCCTCTTGAGATACTGATGTGGCCCTCACCCGGACGCTACCCTCCCACCTGGGCTCCCCGCTGGTCAGCACAATCCATCCCAACCAGCCCTACCTGATCCATTCAGAACAAGGGCAATGCTTTCCTCTCTCCCCTCATCTCAACCACCCCAACCAGAAGACGGAGCGCGACCACGGGCACGTTTACGTGGCTCTGCATCTAATCTGACTCTTCGCACTCTTACACCCCCTCTCCGCCCCTCCCTCGGTGTTCATCGTTTCTGAACGATCCGTGTGGACGATTTACAAAACTGCCTCGGTACAACTGAAGCAAACCGCGTGGCAACACACACAAAACGCTGGAGGAACTCAGCAGGCCAGGCAGCTTCTGTGGAAGAGAGTAAACGGTCCACGTTTCGGGCCGAGACCCTTCACCAGGACTGAGAAGTCAGAGTAAGAAGGTGGGGGGGGGGGAGGGAGGAGGAAGTCACGACGCGAGGTGATAGGTGAAACTTGGAGAGAGGGAGTGGTGAATTAAAGAGCTGAGAAGTTGATGTAGATAAAGAGCTGGGGAAGGGGGAATCTGACAGAAGAGTGTTGGAGTCTATTACAAGGATGTGGTTTCGGGGTACTTGGAGACTAATGATAAAATAAGTCAAAGTCAGCATGGTTTCTGTAAAGGAAAATCTTGCCTGAAAAATCTATTAAGGGTTATTTAGTCATAGTCATAGTCATACTTTATTGATCCCGGGGGAAACTGGTTTTCGTTACAGTTGCACCATAAATAATAAATAGTAATAGAACCATAAATAGTTAAATAGTAATATGTAACTTACGCCAGTAAATTAAGAAGTAAGTCCAGGACCAGCCTATTGGCTCAGGGTGTCTGACCCTCCAAGGGAGGAGTTGTAAAGTTTGATGGCCACAGGCAGGAATGACTTCCTATGACGCTCTGTGCTGCATCTCGGTGGAATGAGTCTCTGGCTGAATGTACTCCTGTGCCCACCCAGTACATTATGTAGTGGATGGGAGACATTGACCAAGATGACATGCAACTTGGATAGCATCCTCTTTTCAGACACCACCGTCAGAGAGTTCAGTTCCATCCCCACAACATCACTGGCCTTACGAATTTAGGGAAGTAAGAAGCAGGATGGACAAAGGGGAGGCAGTGGATGTCATTTACTTGGATTTTCAGAAGGCATTTGATAAGGTGCCACACATGAGGCTGCTTAACAAGATAAAATCCCATGGTGTTACAGGAAAGATACTGGCATGGATAGAAGAATGGCTGACAGGCAGGAGACAGTGAGTAGGAAGAAAGGGGGCTTTTTCTGGTTGGCTGCCAGTGACTAGTGGTGTTCCTCAGGGGTCAGTATTGGGACCGCTGCTTTTCATATTGCTTGTCAATGATTTAGATCGTGGAATTCATGGCCTTGTGGCAAAGTTTGCAGATGATAAAAAGATAGGTGGAGGGGTAGGTAGTTCTGAGGAAGCAATGCAATTGCAGCAGGACTTAGACAAATTGAAAGAATGGGCAAATAAGTGGCAGATGGAATACAGTGTTGGGAAATGTATGATAATGCATTTTAAAGGAACAATAGTGTGGACTATTATCTAAATGGGGAGAAGGTTCAAACATCAGAGGTGCAGGGGGACTCGCGCAAGACTCACAGAAGGTTAATTTACAGGTTGAGTCTGTGATAAAGAAGGCAAATCTGACATTTATTTCAAGGGGAACAGAATATAAACACAAGGAGATAACGCTGAGGCTAGTCAGGCCGCACTTGGAGAATTGTCAAGAGTTTTGGGCCCCATGTGTCAGAAAGGATGTGCTGTTATTGGACAGAGTCCAGAGGAATTTCTGGGAATGAAGAGGTTAACATATGAGGAGCGTTTGGCAGCTTTGTGCCTGTACTCACTGGAATTTAGAAGAATGCAGGGGAATCTCATTGAAACCTACTGAATGTTGAAAGAACGAGATAGGGTGGACGTGGAGTGGATGTTTCCTTTGGTGGGAGTATCCAGAACTAGAGGGCACAGCCTCAGAACTGAAGGGTGACCCTCTAGAACAGAGGTGAGGAGGAATTGTTTTTAGCCAGAGTGGTGAATCTGTGGAATGCTCTGCCACAGACTGCGGTGGAGGCCAAGTCCATGTGTATATTTAAGGTGGAAGTTGATGGTTTCCTGATCGGTCAGGGTATCAAAGGATATGGCGAGAAGGCCAGGTGTATGGGGTTGAGTGGGAGCTGGGATTGATCATGATAGAATGACGGAGCAGACTGGATGGGCTGAGTGGCCTAATTCCGCTCCTATGTCTTATGTTCTTATGTTGTGATATACATATGACAAATTAATCTTGTATTTAAAAGACGCATAATAAAAGTCCCGAGAGCTTGGGAAAAAACTGTTCCAACACTAGATTCCCAGCTCTGCAGATTTTCTCTTGTTTGTGATTTGACCACCACTAGATGGCAGTGTTGCACCACAATGGCGCTTCAGATCCGGCACCCAACTCTTCGTCCCGAGAGCAGCAGATCGTCTGTGCCCTCCCTCCGCACTGTTACCAGACACACTCCATATGCCCTGTACAACATCTGTGAATCACAGTCACGAGAGATACGGCAGCTGCTTTACTGACCGGTTGCTTCACGGCCTGGCATGGAAATGCTGATATATAAAAAGTAGTGGATCCAGCCTCGTCCATCAGAGCTAAATCCCTCCCCACCCGTTGATCACATCTGCATTGAGTGCTGTCGCAGGAAAGCAGCATCCGTCAACAGGAACCCCACCAATTGAGCCAAGCTCCATCGGAAAGGAGGTACAGGAGCCAGTTTTTACCCTCAAACACCAGGTTCTTGAACCAGCATAGATAACTTCACCCACCTCAACACTAAACTGATTCCACAACCCGTGGACTCACTTTCAAGGACTCTACAACGTAACTTCTCAACATTTATTGATTTTTTTTGTATTTGCACTATTTGTCTTTAGCTCATTGGTTGCTTGTCGGTCTTTGTGTGTAGTTTTTCATTGTATTTTCTATTCCGCAAGAAAATGAATCTCAGGTTGTATATATCGTGACATGTACTTTGAAATGCTGGAAAAACTCAGCAGGTCGGGCAGCATCTGTGAAGGGGAATAAACAAATTTATCATCGAAGTACGTATATGTTCCCGTATGCAACCCCGAGGTTCATTTTCTTGCGGACATTGATGAAAAAAAATAAAGAAGTACTGTAGAATGTATGAAAAACCATACATAAAGACTGACAAACAACCAATGTGCAAAAGAAAGCAAACTGCAAATAAGCAAAATAACACTTAAGAACGTGAGTTGTAAAGATTCTATGCAGGTTCAGGAGTCTGGTAGTTGAAGGGTAATAACTGTTCCTGATCCTGGTGGTGTGGGACCTAAGGCTGCTGTATCTCCTTCCTGATGGCAGCAGCGAGAAGAGAGCATGGCCTGGATGGTGGGGGTCTTTAATGATGGGTGGTGCTTTCCTGTAGCAGCGCTCTGTGTAAATGTTTCAGTGGTTGGGAGAGCTTTGCCTGTGATGGACTGGGTTGCAGACACCACTTACATGTCACATATACAACCTTGAGATTCAATTTCTTGTGGGCATTCGCAAAGAAACACAATAGAATCAGCGATAAACCACAGCAGCAAGAAGAGAGCATGGCCTGGGTGGTGATGGTGGCCCCTGATGATGGATGCTACTTTACTGCGACAGTGCCCTATGTGGATATCACCAGCGCTCAAAGGTGAGGAGGGCTTAGCCTGTGATGTGTGTCAGAGAGGGGTTCAAAGGATAATCACGGGAGGGACAGAGGGGTTATTGATTGATATCAAGGTACAGTGACAGGCTTTGCATGCCAACAGATCATTCTATATATCAGTGTACTGAGGTAGTACAAAGGGGAAAAAAAACCTAACATTTTCCCCCCAGGAGATATGGAGTTTATTAAGACGGTGTCATGACAACAACATTTCCATCAAAGTCTGCAAAGCAGGAGGAGGTGCACAAGCCCGCCTACATCAAAGGTGCTGAGGTTGAGACTTCCACCAATCGCCAAATACATAGACACCACGGTCAGAAAGGCTCACCAACACCTTTATTTCCTCAGGAGGGTAAAGAAATTCAGCATGTCCGCCGCACTCAGACATCCTCAGCCCCGCCCACCACACTGACCTCCCTCAGCCCCGCCCACCACACAGACCTCCCTCAGCCCCTCCCACCACACTGACCTCCCTCAGCCCCGCCCACCACACTGACCTCCCTCAGCCCCGCCCACCACACAGACCTCCCTCAGCCCCGCCCACCACACTGACCTCCCTCAGCCCCGCCCATCACACAGACCCCCCCCAGCCCCGCCCACCACACTGACCCCCCCCAGCCCCGCCCACCACATTGACCCCCCCCTCAGCCCCGCCCACCACACTGACCCCCCCTCAGCCCCGCCCACCACACTGACCCCCCCAGCCCCGCCCATCACACAGACCCCCCTCAGCCCCGCCCACCACACAGACCTCCCTCAGCCCCGCCCACCACACTGACCCCCCAGCCTCGCCCACCACACTGACCCCCCCTCAGCCCCGCCCACCACACTGACCCCCCCCTCAGCCCCGCCCACCACACTGACCCCCCCCCAGCCCCGCCCACCACAGACCCCTCTCAGCCCCGCCCACCACACTGACCCCCCCAGCCCCGCCCATCACAGACCCCCCTCAGCCCCGCCCACCACACAGACCTCCCTCAGCCCCGCCCACCACACTGACCTCCCTCAGCCCCGCCCACCACACTGACCCCCCCAGCCCCGCCCACGACACTGACCCCCCAGCCCCGCCCACCACACTGACCCCCCCCCCAGCCCCGCCCACCACACTGACCCCCCCCCCCTCAGCCCCGCCCACCACACAGACCTCCCTCAGCCCCGCCCACCACACTGACCTTCCTCTTGTTAATACAAATATCTAATCAGCCAATCATGTGGCAGCAACTCAATCTATAAAAGCATGCAGACATGGTCAAGAGGATCAGTTATTTTTCAGACCAAACATCAGAATAGGGGAGAAATATGATCTAAGTGACTTTGACCGTGGTACGATTGTTGGTGCCAGACTGGGGGTTTGAGTATCTCAAAAAATGCTGTTCTCCCGGGATTTTCATGCACAACAGTCTCTAGAGTTTACGAAGAATGGCATGAGAAACAAAAAAACACCCAGTGAACAGCAAATCTGTGGGTAAAAACATCTTGTTGAGGGAAGTCAGAGGAGAATGGCCAGACTGGTTCAAGCTGACAGGAAGGTGACAGTAACTCAAATAACCACACATTATAACAGTGGTGTGCAGAAGAGCATCTCTGAACGCACAACATGTTGAATCTTGAAGTGGACAGGCTACAACAGCAGAAAATACATTCACTGGCCACTTTATTAGGTAACTGAGTGTATATAAACTTAGTTAATGATCAATCTAAACCTTCCCTCCTACAGCCCAGAACCCTCCAGCTTCCTACACCTGATAAATAAGTCTATCTACTTACTGCCTCTTACGCCGCTGGCGTTTAGGACAACAATGAAGGTCCTCCCTCTCTGGCGGTGTCCGTGGCTTCCTTCATTGTGTCAGTAGCTTCCTCTTGGTTTTCACCACTGTTAGTCACGCAAGTCCCGGGTGGAGACTCAGGAATACCGTCACACTCAGATGTAGAAGGACTCTTCATTGCTGTTCCCGTAACAGTTTTGTTTGACCAGTCAGGGTTGTTAGCTCTGAGTTGAATCCCCAAACCTGGACGATTGGTGGACCACTCTTAGTCTGGCCTCTGCCCTTTGACCCTGTTTGGCATGGGTGACCCTGTCAAGAGCCAAAGTATAAAGCCCTGACTCCAGCCAACATCGCTCTCCGGGTCATTGAGGAATGCAAGCCTCCAAACCCTACAACAAGGTTGTGGTCCTCTTGGAGGATAAGCCTATCAAAGAGTTTCTTAAATGTCCTTATCTACCACCTCCCCTGGCACTCCAGGCACCAATCATTTTGTGTTATCTTCTTTAGACGTTCCTTCAACTTATCCTTGTTTGTGCCGGAGAGAAAAGCCCAAGCTCGCTCAATTTGTCCGTATAAGACATGCTCTCCAATCCGGGCAGCATCCTGGTTAATCCGCTCTGCACCATCTCTAAAGCTTCCACCTCCTTCCTGTAATGAGGCGACCAGAACTGAACACGATACTCCCTGCGTGGTCTGACCAGGGTTTTGCAGAGCTGCGACATTACCTCGCGGCTGTTGAACTCAATCCCCTGACTAATGAAGGCCAACGGACCGTACACCTAACCTGTGCCACAACTCTGAAGTGTCTGTGGACATGGATGCCCAAGATCCCTCTGTTCCTCCACTCTGCTAAGAATCCTTGCACTCCGCCTTCACATTTGGCCTTCCAAACTGTGGGAGACATGTAGCTGTTCTCTATCTGCTTCATATTCTGTGTTGCATGTTTATTATGAGTAGGGGCGTGGAAGAGGTGATGGGAATAAGTTATGTATTCTTGCTTATTTCGGGGCAGTTTGTAGCTTGGGACCGGCGGATGTGGTATCTGTCACTGAGATAATGCTTAATATCGCTGGATAGTGCTTAGCTTCCATTTGGATACGCTGAAGTTTCATCCCTTCAAGGTTGTACATTTGCTAATTGCCAATGTAGCCCCCCCTGGCCAGCCTCAGGGTCACTCAACTCGCTGTCGTCTAGGGAAACAGCCCTCGGCCCCGCCAAACTGGGTAATTAGTTTGTGTGGATGCTGTGTGAGGTACCCCACCCTGCCCAAATAACAGACAATACACCAGATACGATTAAATGAATTACAGTTTATAGATATTACTGGACTATATAATTAATAAAATATAAAAGGAAAATAAAAGGCGCCACACTTATCAAAGTTCAATCTCTTCGTGCACAAACAGTTGGAGCTCGGGACCCTCCTTCTTCACCCTGCGATCCCCTCGGACCACCTCAACCTGCCGCCTGTGATCAACAACGGAGGTCAACCAGACGCTCCACACGAGTCCGTCTCCGTCTCCTCTCCTCGCTGAACACCCTGGACCTCGGACTGCTGCTTGGGGTCCGACCCCATTCACCGACTCACAGCACCTTGTCCATCCTCTCTCTCTCTCTCTCTCTCCCCATCGTGCCTTCTGCCCAAAAACCCGCGCATCACAATAACTTACAGACACACGGAAAGAATAACATCTATCCCAATTGGTGCGTTCATCCTCTTATCAGTAAGATAATCCAAACAAACTGCTAGTGGGAGGACTTTCTCAGCAGTTAACATAACAAAGAAGCCATTTTAATTACCCTATGCAGTAACATAAAAGAAGAAACCTCTTACACCAATAAAAGATGAAATAAATAACTCAACTGTGGGAGCAATCATTGGAGCTGCGGGGGAGGGGTGGTTACGCGAGTATGACAACTCCGTGGTGGTTGCAGGCTAGCAGCAATTGATTTTGTTTTGGTTTTACTGCTACACAAAGTGTATCACCTCCATCTTTACCAGACTGAACTCTCTCTGCCATTCTTCTGCCCAGCTCCACATCCTGTCTATATCCCAATGCAACCTACCACAACCTTCCACATAGAGTCACAGAACATGACGGCACAGAAACAGGCCCTTCGGTCCATCGAGTCTGTGCTGAACCATTAATCTGCCTAGTCTCATCGATCTGACCCCGCACTATAGCTCCCCATCGCCCTCCCTATCCAAATTTCTCTTAAACATTGCAATTGAACCCACATCCACCACTAGTGCTGGCAGCTCGTTCTACACTCTCACCACCTTCTGAGTGAAGAAGTTCCCCCTCATGTTCCCTTTGAATATTTCACCTTTACACATGACCTCTGGTTGTAGTCCCACCCAACCCTAGTGGACATAGCCTGCTGGCATTTACTCTATCTATACCCCTCATAATTTTGTATACCTCTATCAAATTTTCTCTCAATCTTCTTCGTTCCAAGGAATGAAGTCCTCATCAATTCAATATTTCCTTACAACTCAGGTCCTCCAGACCCCGCAACATTCTTGTAAATTTTCTCTGCATTCTTTCAAACTTGTTTACATCTTTCCTGTAGGTAGGTGACCAGAACTGTGCACAATATTCCAAATTAGATCTCACCAATGTCTTATACAACTTCAGCATCACATTCTACTCCTGTACTGAACACTTTGATTTATGAAGTGCCTAAAGTCTTTACAACTCTATCTGTATTCCCAGATCCTTTTGTTCTACCACACTCCTTAGTGCCTGACCATTCACTGTGTAAGCCTGGTTGATCCGATTGAAGTGCAACACCTCACACTTGTCTGCATTAAATTCCATCTGACATTTTTAGCCCGTTTCAGAATCTGGTCCAGATTCTGCTGCAAGCTGTGATAGTCCTTCTCGCTGTCCACTACACCCCCAATCTTGGTGTCATCCGCAAAGATGCTGATCCAGTTTACCACCTCATCATCCAGATCATTGATGTAGATGACAAACAACAGCAGATCCAGCACTGATCCCTGCAGCACTTCATTAGTCAGAGAGACAACCCTCTGACTTTTCCCACAATTCAATAAGATCATGGCTGATCTGGCCATGGGTTCATCTCCATCAACCTGCCTTTCCCCCATAACTCTTACTTCCCCTACTATGCAAAAATCTATCCAACCTTGTCTTAAATATATTTACTGAGGTGGCCTCCACTGCTTCCCTGGGCAGAGAATTCCACAGATTCACCACTCTCTGGGAAAAGCAGTTCCTCCTCATCTTCATTCTAAGCCTACTCCTCCTGAATCTTGAGGCTATGTCCCCTAGTTCTAGTCTCACCTACCAGTGGAAACAAATTTCCTGCCTCTATCGTATCTACCTCTTTCTCAGTTTTATGTTTCTATAAGATGATCTCTCATCCTTCTGAATTCCAGTAGGACCTCACTGCTGCTTTGCCCCACTTCTAGACTCTGTCTCGTTGTCCCGAGTAAATACAGATGCTAAAAATCCATTTACGATCTCCCCCATCTCTCTGCTCCACACATAGATTACCGTTCTGATCTTCCAGAGGACCAAGTACATCCCCGAAACAAATCTTAGGTATGTATATGTACTTGGAGAATAAATTTATTTTGAACATTGACCAATTTTGTCCCTTACTATCCTTTTGCTCCTAATGTATCTGTAGAATCCGTTAGGATTCTCCTTCACCTTGTCTGCTCGGACAACCTCATGTCTTCTTTTAGCCTTCCCTGTTTCCTCCTTAACTGTCCTCTTGCATTTCTTATACTCCACAAGTACCTCATTTGTTCCTACCTGCCTATACCTACTGTGCACCTCCTCCTCCTTAACCAGGGCCTCAATATCTCTTGAAAATCAAGGTTCCCTAAACTTGTTTTCCTCGCCTTTTATTCTAACAAGAACATACAAAGTTCCAAGTAAATTTATTATCAAAATGCAGCCTTATGCATTTTATGCAAAATGCTTACTTATGCAGCCTGGAGATTCATTTCCGTGCAAGCATGCCCAGTCCGTTGCAAGAACAATAATAGAATCAAGAAAGATCGCACTCAACTGGGCGGGCACACAACCAATGTGCAAAACACAGGAAACTGTGCGAGTACAAAAGGAAAAAGGAAATGATAACAGTACATCTACATCAACGGAGCTGTAGTGGAGTGTGTATCAAGCTTCAAATTCCTTGGTGTCCACATTTCTGAGGATCTCACTTGGTCCCTGATCAAAAAGGCGCAACAGTGCCTTTATTTCCTGCGGAGCATGAAGAAAGCTCACCTCTGTCCCAGGATACTGACGGACCTTTACCGCTGTACCATTGAGAGCATACTCACCAGCTGCATCTCAGTGTGGTATGGCAACTGTCCCGTATTGGACCACAAAACACTCCAGCATGTGGTGAAAACTGCCCAGCGGATTATCGGCACCCAATTGCCCACCATTGAGAACATCTACCATAAACACTGCCTGGGCAGGGCGAAAAGCATTATCAGGGATGCATCTCACCCTAACCGTGGACTTTTTACTCTCCTCCCATCCGGTAGGCGCTACAGGAGCCTCTGCTCCCACACCAGCAGGCACAGGAAGAGCTTCTTCCCTGAGGCTGTGACCCTGCTGAACCTCTCATCACAGCGCTAAGCAGTATCGCACCCATATTGTACTGTCTCAGTACTTTTATATTTGTGTGCTGTAGCACTTCTTTTATTCGCAGTTATTTTGTAAATAACACTATTCTTTGCATTTCTGGTCAGATGCTAACTGCATTTCATTGGCTTTGTATCTGTACTCGGCACAATGACAATAAAGTTGAATCTAATCTAATCTAATAATAATAAATGAATACACAATAAATATCAGGAACATGAGATGAAGAGTCCTTGAAAGTGAGTCCATAGGTTGTGGGAACAGTTCAGCGATGGGGCTGTGATGCAACTAGTCAATATGCTCTCCACAAGTTTGTTTGGATGTCACGCCGAATCTTCGCAGACTCCTAACGAAGTAAAGGCACTACTGTGCTTTCTTCGTAATTGCATTTACAAGCTGGGCCCAGGGCAGATCTTCCTAAATACAAAGTTCAAATTGCATTTACAGTATTATCAAAGTATGCATAACTTATACAACCTTGAGATTTGTTTCCTTACAGGCAGCTGCAAAGAAACCCCAAAAGAACCAATAAAAACAAAGGCAATGTGCAAAGAGAAAAACAAATCCTGCACCCAATAAAAGTAAGCAAGCAACATTTAGAATGAAAGTGAGTCCTCGGACACGAAGTCCAGAGCTGGCCCGCTGTCTCAGCCTCAGTGCAGAGCATGTGTCATGGAGCAGTGAGCAGGGCTGGTCCAGCCCTTGCCTCCGGTCCCAACACCCTGCCCTTTCAATCCTTCTGGCCCAGCGTTTAGATTGTCGAAGCATCGGGTCGTTCCTTGCTCTCAGACCCCAGCCCTGTTGCCTGGACCCCGCCGCCACGTGAGGAATTCAAATCTTCAGCAATATTATCACCCAGGAACTTGATAATTGGTCACTCACAATCAGCTCTTTGGTCTTACTGGTGTCGACTGCAAGGTTGCTGCTGTGCCAACGCTGAGCTGTAGTCAGTAAACGCCATTCTGACATAGGTATTTGCATCGTCCTGGTGATCCAAGGCCGGCGATGGACAAATTACAGTGGGTCCAGGTCCTTGTTGAGACAGGAGTTGATTCTGGCCGTAACCAAACTCTCAAAGCACTTCATCACCGTAGATGTGAGCGCTATTGAACGATAGGATACTTGGTAGTGTGGAGGAGCAGAGGAATCTGGGGGTACATGTCCACAGACCCCTGAAAGTTGCCTCACAGGTGGATAGGGTAGTTGAGAAAGCTTATGGGGTGTTAGCTTTCATAAGTCGAGGGATAGAGTTTAAGAGTCACGATGTAATGATGTAGCTCTATAAAACTCTGGTTAGGCCACACTTGGAGTACTGTGTCCAGTTTTGGTCACCTCACTATAGGAAGGATGTGGAAGCACGGAAAGGGTACAGAGGAGATTTACCAGTATGCATTATGATCAGAGATTAAGGGAGCGAGGGCTTTACTCTTTGGAGAGAAGGAGGATGAGAGGAGACATGATAGAGGTGCACAAGATAATAAGAGGAATAGATAGAGTGGATAGCCAGCGCCTCTTCCCCAGGGCACCAGTGCTCAATACAAGAGGACATGGCTTTAAGTTAAGGGGTGGGAAGTTCAAGGGGGATATTAGAGGAAGGTTTTTTACTCAGAGAGTGGTTGGTGCGTGGAATGCACTGCCTGAGTCAGTGGTGGAGGCAGATACACTAGTGAAGTTTAACAGACTACTAGGCAGGTATATGAAGGAATTTAAGGTGGGGGGTTATATGGGAGGCAGGGTTTGAGGGTCGGCACAACATTGTGGGCTGAAGGGCCTGTACTGTGCTGTACTATTCTGTGTTCAATATTTTATGATAGTTGTTAAGGCAGCTCACACTGCTCTTCTTGGGCTCTGGTATAATTGTTGCCCTTTTGAAGCAGTTGGGAACTTCCAGCTGTAGCAAAGGGAGATTGGAAATGTCTTCGAACAAATGCACAAGGAGGTATTGAGGCCCGGGTCTTGAAGCTTATTGATTAGTTTTGAGGGGATGATGGTGTTAAATGCCGAGCTGTAATCGATAAAGAGCATCCTGACATATGCTTCTTCACTGTCTAGGCGTTTCATTTATGAGTGACAAGCCAGTAAAATGGCACCTGCTGTGGACCTGTTGCTCTGGATGGCAAATTGGAGCAGATCCAAGCACCCTCTCAGCAGTAGTTGATATGTTTCATCACCAACTTCTCAAACCACTTCATCACAGTGCTACTGGGTGATAGCTATTGAGGTAGGTTACCATGTTCTTAGCCACGGGTATAACTGAAGCAGATGGGCTCAGAGTGCCGAAGTGAGAGGTTAAGGAGCTCAGTGAATGCTCCAGCCAGTTGATCAGCACCGGTCTTTAGTACTCGGCCAGGTACCCCATTTGGGCCGGATGCTTTCCACAGGTTCGTCCTCCCGAAGGCTGCTCAGCCTCAGAGACTGGAATCACAGAGTCATCGGGAGGCTATGGGAGTTCACAAAGGATCCTCCATGCTTTGACGGTCAAAGCATGCATAGATGGCATTGAGCTCATCTGGAAGTGAAGCCCTGTAGTCACCTGAATCCACTTGACTTCAGTTTGTAAGAAGTATAAATCTATACTCTCAAAATTTTACTTTTGAAGGCCTCCCACTTACCAAGTACACCTTTGCCAGAAAGCAGCCTGTCCCAATCCACACTTACCAGATCCTTTCTGATACCACCCAGACAGGCTTTTCTCCAATTTAGACTCTCAACCCCAGGACCAGACCCATCCTTTTGCAAAATTATCTTGAAACTACTGGCATTATGATCACTAGATGCAAAGTGTTCCCCTACATCAATCTCTGTCACCTGCCTTGTCTCATTCCCCAATAGCAGATCCAGTATCACACACTCTTCATTTGGGACGACTGAGTATTGGTGAGGGAAACTTTGCTGAACACATTTGACAAACTCTGGTCCTTGTGGAAAGTGAAAATCACCTACTATAACAACATTACATTCCTTGCAACAGTCTGTGATCTCTCCACAAATTTGTTCCTCTAAATCCCTCGGACTGAATATAGCCCCATTAAGGTGGTCATACCTTTCTTATTCCTCAGTTCCACCCCACCCATATTGCCTCAGTAGACGAGCTCTCCAGTCTGTCCCGTCCGAGCACTGCCGTGACATTTTTCCTGACTAGTAACACTACCCCTCCTCCTTTAATCCTTCCCGCTCTGTCACATCTAAAATGACGGAACCCCAGAAATATTGAGCTGCCAGTTCTGCACCCCCCCCCCCAACAACCAAGTCTTGCTAACAGCTACAATGTCATAATTCCATGTGCTGATCCATACTCACCTCTCCTACAATACTCCTTGCATTGCAGCTCAGGACAATAGTCCCGCCATGCTCAACTGTATGATTCCTGACTTCGTAGGTAGGATTAAGAACGTCTCTCTCCACAACCACTCCACTATCTGTTCCAGCACACTGGCTCTAGTTTAACCCGCACTCCCTCCACCCTCCCAAGTGCAGCACCGGAAAATCTTTCCACTAGGATATTAATCGCCCTCTAGTTCAGGTGCAAACCGTCCCTTCTGTACAGGTCCCACCTTCTCTGGAAGAGAGCCCAATGATCCAAAAAAGCCCTCCCTCCTTTGAGGAATTATATACAGAATTAAAAGGGTTAAAACCTGACTGACATTTGCAGCTTGACTAAGTCGTGCTCTGAGAATAATGTTGCAAGATAACTAAGGAACAAAGGACTGCTTGTTGCATGAGAAAGCTGCTTTGTGTAACCACTTATCAAGGATGCTTGGCAATGATCAGAGTATAATGTGATAACGAAAGTTTAACAAGCAGCTCGGGGCTCAGGGCTCACTTGATTACAGATTTCCAGGCTCTATGAGCGGGGCTCTGTAATATCAGCTGAGACACAAGCTTGCTAATAAGCAGTATGTAATGGTTGAGTGAACTCGGCCTTTTCTTCTTGGAGCAACGGAGGATGAGAGGTGACCTGATAGAGGTGTATAAGATGATGAGAGGCATTGATCGTGTGGATAGTCAGAGGCTTTTCCCCAGGGCTGAACTGGTTAACATGAGAGGGCACAGTTTTAAGGTGCTTGGAAGTAGGTACAGAGGGGCTGTCAGGGGTAAGTTTTTTTACGCAGAGAATGGTGAGTGCGTGGAATAGGCTGCTGGCGACTGTGGTGTAGGCGGATACAATAGGGTCCTTTAAGAGACTCCTGGACAGGTACATGGAGCTTAGAAAAGTAGAGGGCTATGGGTAACCCTAGGTAACTTCTAAAGTAAGTACATGTTCGGCACAGCTTTATGCACCGAAGGGCCTGTATTGTATGACCCTGGCACCGGGGAGGTAACATGCCATCTGTGGATCTTGTCGTCATCCACAGAACTCCTTTCTACAGTCCTGTCACCTCTTCACTCCCCTTCCCTTCCAAATCACAGAGCCAGATTTGGTGCCAGAGAACTGACTGCTGTGGCTTTCCTCTGCTAGGAGTGGGTGTACATGGAGAGAGGTTAACGTGGGGTGTTGCTGCGTTGAAGGGGGTTAGTGGTAGGGGAGTGACATTGGCCTAAGACTCAGCAGCATCACTGTGGCAATGCTGGGCTCCCAGGTATGAATGGGCAGTGCTGGGGTGCGCTGTGCAGTCACAGGGGTGATGCAGACGGAATGGCAGTGAGGACAGAGTATCACGCAGCCGGATGGGTGGTTAGCAAGGAGCGCCACGTTGTGGGAGGGGCGGTGAGGAGGGTGCGATACGCTGCGGGAGGAGCAGTGAGGAGGGAGTGCCACGTTGTGGGAGAGGCGGTGAGGAAGGTGTGCCTCAAAATTGGGGTAATGTCGCGAAGAGATGCTGCACTGTTGTGGAGTGGAAGCTGTCCAGAGACATGATGGTGGTGGGGGGGGTGGGGGAAGAGAAGAGTTGATTGTCATGTGAGGGAGAACAGATCAGAAGGAATAAAGAAGGGAGGAGATAGGACTGATGGGATTGTTCTGTGGGAAGCCAACAACGCTCAGACGGGCTGAATAGCCTCAATAATGAGCAAGTGACAAAGGTGTCAAATTTAAGAGGCCTAACGTCGACGGAAAGGAAACCCAGGGCTTCTGGTGGGAAGAGGATGAAGGCCCACCTTATGTTAATGACCCGGGCCACGATCTGTTCTTGGTTCTTGATCCTCCAAAATATTCCGCATGGAATGTAAGCTAGAGGTGGCGGAGGGTGGGCTTAAGAAGATTTTTGAAGAAGAAAAGCTGTCTTAAATTTAATTGGGTTTGGTTGCGTGACTGTGTTAGGATTAAGATTATTCCATGCTTTAATTGTGCGGGGGAAAAATAAATTGCTGTACACATCTGACTTGGTAGTTAGTATTTCAAATTGAGTTGAGTGCACTCTTCTGCTCCTAATTGGTTTGGGTTTGATGTGGGATTGGTAGTCTATGTTGAGCTGACCATTTAACATTTTGTAAAAGCAGGTCAGGCGGTGTGCTTCACGTCCATCTTGGAGAGAGTTCCACTTTAATGAATTTAAAAGTTGAGTAACACTCACTTCTCTCTCATTGGTATTTGTGACAAATCGGGCTGCCTGTCTTTGGACTCACTCGATGGATATAGGTGTTTCTGTTTGTGCATGGGTCCCATGCAGTGACTGCATATTCCAAATGTGGACTAACAATGGTGAGATACAACTTCTCCTTAACTGAAGCTGAACAATGGTGAAAATTGCGTCTCAAAAAATTTAGGACTCCTGTTGCATGATGCGTCTGACTATTCCAGCGCAGATCATTCCGGATTTTGATACCAAGATACCTGATCTGTTTGGTTTCTTCAAGGGTGACACCTGGGATTTTATATGATGTTTTACCTGGTTTTCTCTTATATAACCATATAACAATTACAGCACGGAAACAGGCCATCTCGGCCCTTCTAGTCCGTGCCGAACTAGACATCCCAATGTGCATTACCTCACCCTCGTCTGGATTAAATCGTTTGGACTAAATTTGTCTATTCTGCCCAGTTTTCCACATCAATTGTTTCTCACAATCTTCTTCACCACTCGTTATTCCAACTTCTTTGACCTTCTGTGGTGTTAGAAAACTTATAACAGGAACCACCCCCTCCCCACCCCGAGTCTGTGAATCTCTGCGAGTCTGCTGGGGAAGTTGGGGCTCCAAATCTGATGGAGGCTGGAGATAATATGGCCTGTTCCTGGTGACAGGCATGGTTTCACATTTGGAAGGATTGAACTGCATGACCCTTGAGATCACTATCAAGATCTTTTTGGAGAGCATCTTCATCATCAGTTGACTTAACTGGCCGGTATATCAAACAACCATCAGCGAAAAGTCTGGTTGTGCTTGTGACTTTTTCACTGATGTAAATGTGGGCCCAGCACTGTACCCTGGGGTGTACCACTTTAACACTGGACGCCATTTAGAACTTTTTCCACTCACGCACACACAGGTTGAAGATGTTTCGTCAAGAAACTGGAAATCCATCTTTTAGTATTGGAGCCAACACCGTAGAACTGTTTGTGGGATCTCACTGCGCACTGATTGATTGCTCTGTTTCGCACATTAATGCACCGGCACAGGTTGAAAACCGAGAGAGATATACTCACGGACTCACTCAAACCGATCCCTCAATTTTAACCCGCCATCTCGACTGAGCGGAATCTGCCGGCCACACGCATGCGGGATAGTGGGTGACGTCCGTCGGCTACCGGCCGCCGGCTGCCGGTCGTTGCCTTGCGCGTGCGTGACGGGGAGAAAGTTGCCGCCCAAAACGCCGAGGGCGGGGGCACGCGGAAATGGCGGTTGGGGAAAGCGGGGGTGGGGGAGGGGCGGAGGTGTGAACGGAGGCCGAGGTTTAGCCGGCGAGTGGATGAGGTGAGTGGGGTTGAGGGGAATGGGGAGAGGCGATGGATGAGGGGAATTGAGGGAGATGGAGGGTGCAAAGGGATTGAGGGAGATGGAGGGGGTGGAGCGATTGAGGGAGATGGAGGGCGCAAAGGGATTGAGGGAGATGGAGGGCGCAAAAGGAATGAGGGAGATGCTGGACATGAAGCAATTGGGGCAGATGGAGGATGGGATGGGAGTGAGGGATTGAGGGAATTGGAGGGTGCAAAAAGATTGAGGGAGATGGAGGGAGCAGAGATTGAGGGAGATGGAGGGAGCGAAGAGAGTGAGGGACATAAAGGGTGCAAATGGATTGAGGGTGATGGAGGGTACTAAAGGAGTGTGGGATTGAGGGAGATGGAGGATGTGAGGTATTGAGGGGGGCAGAAAGTGATAGTGGCAGATGGAGGGGCACGGCGGGATTGAGGGAGGTGGAGGGCGCGAGGGGCATTTATGGGGAAGGATGAACGGATGGAGGGGTGAAGGGACATTGGGAGGGAGGTTGGGAGCGCAAGGAATGGTGAGGCTGAGTGACAAAAGGGATGGAGGGGACAAGGAGACAATGGAGGGGCGAGGGGGATGTAGGAGGCAAGGGGCTTCTCTTTCATATGTTGTGCCTTTATGAATTCTCTGCTATCAGAAGAGTTGGTAACCACAGGGATATCGATTGCAGGACATTGAGAATAAAACCAGAGAGGAGATAAGGGGAACATTTTTGCACATGGAGTTGTTATTGGGAATGTATTTCCTGAAAGAATCCATGTGTCCCTGCAGTTATGTTAGGGCCTGATGGGACCATATCTGCAATTTGTTTACAGGTTTGGTCTCCATACTTAAGGAATATGTACTTCTGAATGGGGCTTGCAGTAAAGGTTCACCAGACTGATTTGAGGAATGAACTATCCACCAGTAATATCTGTGCCCTTTGGATTGTGTGTGATGCCTCATTTTTGTGTTTAGTTCATATTTGGGTTCTGGGTATTGTTGGTCTGGATTTCAAAAAGGAGCCAGGGTAGATGCTTTTAACTTCATTAAAATGAAGTGGCCACTGAGTGTGTGTCTTTGTGGTCTTCTGCTGCTGTAGCCCATCCACCTCAACTTTCAATGTGTTGTGCATTCAGAGATGCTCTTCTGCACATCACTGTTGTAACATGTGGTTAGTTGAGTTACTGTCATCTTCCTGTCAGCTTGAACCAGTCTGGGCAATCTCCTCTGACCTCTCAATAACAAAGCGTTATGACCCACAGAACTGCTGCTCACTGGAAGATTTTCGTTTTTCACACCATCTTTTGTAAGCTCTAGAGACTTGTGCGTGAAAATCCCAGGAGATCAATAGTTTCTGAGATACTCAAACTACCCCATCTGGCACCAACAGTCACTTGGATCACATTTTTTCCCCATTCTGATATTTGGTCTGAACAGCAATTGAACCTCTTGACCATGTCTGCATGCTTTTATTGATTGAGTTGCAGCCATATGATTGACTGTTAAGATATTTGCAGAGGGGAAGAAACTGTTCCTGAAACATTGAGTGTGTGCCTCCAGGCTCCTGTACCTCCCTGATGATAGCAATGAGAAGAGAGCATATCCTGGGTGATGCGGGTCCTTAATGGTGAATGCCTCCTTTTTGAGGCATCGCCTTTTGAAGGTGTCCTCGATGCTGGGGAGGTTAGAGCCCATGATGGGGCTTGCTGACTTTGCAACTTTCTGCAGCTTTTTCTGGTACTGTGCTGTGACCCCCCCTCCCCCAATACACATTGATTGCTTGTCATTTTGTGTTTCTGTGCAGTTTTTCATTGATCGTATTCTATTTCCTTGTTCATTTTGAATGCCTGCAAGCAAAGGAATCTCAGGAGTGACATCTATGTACTTTGATAATAAATTTGCTTTGAACTTTGAACTAGAAAACAGCAGAAGGCGGAGAGTGGGATAATGGGGTCCTTTTCAGGATGGCTGCCACTAACCAGTGGTGTTCTGCAGTTGTCCATATTGGGACCATAATTTGTCAGTTTATTTGTCAATAATCTGGATGAAGCAACTGATGGCATTGCGGCCAAGTTTTCATATGATGGCTGGAGGGACAGGGAGTCTGTAGAATGACTTGGACAGGTTAGGAGAGTATGCAAAAAAGTGACAGATATAATACGGTGTAGGGAAGTGTGGGGATTTTCATTTCAGGATAAATGAAGGGGTAAAATATTTTTTAAATGGAGAGAGAAATTGGAGATGCAAAGGAACGAATTCAGAATTCCCTTAAGGTTTACTTACAGGCTGAGTTGACAATGTAGGCACTCATTTTGAGGACTAGAATATAAACTAGGATTGTGCTGTGAAAGTATTACAAGATGTTGGTGAGATAACAGTATATTTGGAATATTGTGAGGAATTTTTGCTCCTGTTTGTAAGGAAAGTGTCATGGTCCGATCCGTGAAGTCCACGTTCTGGTTCACGGTCTGGTCCATGGACTCAGGACTCCGGGTCTTTCAGCTGTCCCTTGTTTTGATTGAGTTAATCATAGGCACCTGATTCCCATCTTGGGGCTTGGAATATAAGTAGCCTTGGGGTTGAGTGTGGGCTGCTGGTTTGTTTTGTTAAGATCCCCTGGGAGCAATCTGCTGGTGGAAGGCTAGAGTGGCCACTTGTCATCTTTAGGCTGTGTTGGAGAACCATCGCTTCATGGAGCCTTGTTGTTGGTAGTCAGAGCTGTCTTTGTGGTATGGATTTGGCTGTTTCCGTAGTCAGCTGAGATTGCTGGCTGAACTGAGACTCGGGGCTTCCCTGGAGCAGAGATGGAACTGTCTGTTGTTCTTTGGTGTTTTTCTCTTCTTGTCCTTGCCTCCATGGGGTAAATCAGGCCATTCTGCTGTTGCCCTGTGAGGTATCCTGTCTTGTCTTGTCTTGTCCTCACCCCTGTGGGGTAAGTCAGGCTGTTTTGCTGTTGCCCTGTGGGGGTGGGTGGGGACATGTCTTGTCTTGTCTTTGCCTCTGTTGGGTAAGTCCGGCCGTTCTGCCGTTACCTGAGGGATGGTCCTGTCCCGCTTTGCTGTGGAGATTAAGTTGAGTCCTGGCTTGTCTTAGGATAAGTCCCGGCTCTATGTCTATGTTCTGCCCAGTCTCATGTTAGTGTCGTGTTAAAGATGAGTCCTGGCTTGTTGAAGGATAAGTCCCAGCTCTATGTTGATGTTTGGTTTCCAGTCTGTCTCTGAGCTCCAGCCTCCGAGTTATCAGCCTCTGCATTCCAAGGTCCAAGGCCCCAGCCTGCAGCCAAGCTCAAGGTCCAAGGCCCCAGCCACGTCCCGTCCTGTAGCCATGTCATGTCCTTGCCTGGTTCTGGGGTCCGAGCCCGAGGCAAGACCCAAGTCCTAGGTCCTTGTCCAGTCTCTGGCTCAGAGTCCAAACCCAGGCTCCTAGTTCATAGTTCCTTGTCCGGGTTCCCTGTGTCTAGCCCATGTCTGTGTTCTTGTCCCTGCTTCTTGTCTGTATCCTGTCACGTCCCTACTCAAGTCAAATTCTGTTCCTAGTACTTCAGTGGCTGTGTGTTGCATTTGGGTCCATTCCCAGTGCCCCCCCCCCCATTGTGACAGAAAGATCTGCTGACCCTAGAGAGGGTCCAGAGCAGGTTCACAGGAATGATCCCTAGGACTGAAAGGCCTAACGTATGAGATGTTTAATGTCTCTGGGTCTGTACTCAGTGGAATTCAGAAGGATGAGGGAGAATCTTATGGAAAATTACCAGATCCTGAAAGATCCAGATAGTGGACATGGAGAGTACGAGGGAGTCCAGAAACGGCCTGCACATTAGAACTGAGGTGAGAAATTCCTTCACCCAGAGGGTGGAGAATCTGTGAAATTTGTTGCCACAGAGAGCTTTGTGGAGGGAGAAGGTGGGAAAATGAGGTGGAGAGTATAAAGTCAGCTATTTTGAATGGCAAAACAGACTTGGTGGACTGATGATCTAATTCTCATCTGGTATCTTGGGGCAAAACAGTAGCGAAGGGGTTAGTGTAATGTAATGATTGAACGATCGGGGTTCAATTTCTGTCGCTGTCTGTTAGGAGTTTGGACGTTCTGCTTGTGACTGTGTGGGTTTGCTCCAGGTGCTCTGGTTTCCTTCTATGGATTATGGTTAGTGAGTTGTGGGCACGCCGTGTCAGCACCAGAAGTGTGGCAACACTGGCGGACCGTTTCCAACAGATCCTTGGACTACGATATGTTGGTCATTGACAAAAAGAATGATTTCACTGTATGTTTTGATGTTAATGTGTCAAATAAAGCTTATCATTCAAACACAAGGAAATCTGCGAATGTTGGAATTTCAAGCAACACACATAAAAATTGCTGGTGAACGCAGCAGGCCAGGTGGCATCTTTAGGAAGAGGTACAGTCGACGTTTCGGGCCGAGACCCTTCGTCAGGACTAACTGAAAGAAGAGCTAGCAAGAGATTTGAAAGGGGGAGGGGGAGATCCAAAATGATAGGAGAAGACAGGAGGGGGAGGGATGGAGCCAAGAACTGGAAAGTTGAGTGGCAAAAGGGATACGAGGCTGGAGAAGGGAGAGGATCATGGGACGGGAGGCCTAGGGGGAAAGAAAATTGGGGGGGGGAGCCTAGAGGATGAGCAAGGAGTATAGTGAGAGGGGCAGAGGAAGAAAAAAAATTAATAATAAATAACATAAATAACAGATGGGGTACAAAGGGGAGGTGGGGCATTAATGAAAGTTTGAAGTCAATGTCCATGCCATCAGGTTGGAGGCAGAAGCGGGTGAATTTATTATGGGGAACAAGGAAATGGCAGATGAGTTGAACAGGTACTTTGGATCTGTCTTCACTAGGGAAGAAACAAATGATCTCCCAGATGTAATAGTGGCCAAAGGACCTCGGGTAATGGATGAATTGAAGGAAATTTATATTAGGCAGGAAATGGTGTTGGATAGGCTGTTGGGTCTGAAGGCTGATAAGTCCCCGGGACCTGATGGTTTGCATCCCAGGGTACTTAAGGAGGTGGCTTTAGAAATCGTGGATGTATTGGTAATCATTTTCCAATGTTCTATAGATTCAGGATCAGTTCCTGTGGATTGGAGGGTGGCTAATGTTGTCCCTCTCTTCAAGAAGGGAGGAAGAGAGAAAACAGGGAATTATAGACTGGTTAGCCTGACATCGGTGGTAGGAAAGATGCTGGAGTCAATTATAAAAGATGAATTTATGACACATCTGGATAGTAGTAACAGGATTGGTCCGAGTCAGCATGGATTTACAAAGGGGAAATCGTGCTTGACTAATCCTCTGAAATTTTTTGAGGATGTAACTATGAAAATGGACAAGGGAGACCCAGTGGATGTAGTGTACCTGGACTTTCAGAAAGCCTCTGATAAAGTCCCACATAGGAGATTAGTGGGCAAAATTAGGGCACATGGTATTGGGGGCAGAGTACTGACATGGATTGAAAATTGGCTGGCTGACAGAAAACAAAGAGTAGCGATTAACGGGTCCCTTTCGGAATGACAGGCGGTGACCAGTGGGGTACCGCAGGGTTCAGTGCGGGGACCGCAGCTGTTTACAATATATATTAATGATTTAGATGAGGGAATTAAAAGTAACATTAGCAAATTTGCTGATGACACAAAGCTGGGTGGCAGTGTGAAATGTGAGGAGGGTGTTATGAGAATGCAGGGTGACTTGGACAGGCTGCATGAGTGGGCAGATGCATGGCAGATGCAGTTTAATGTGGATAAATGTGAGGTTATCCACTTTGGTAGTAAGAACGGGAAGGCAGATTATTATCTAAATTGAGTCAGGTTTGGAAAAGGAGAAGCACAATGAGATCTAGGTGTTCTTGTACATCAGTCACTGAAAGCAAGCATGCAAGTACAGCAGGCAGTGAAGAAAGCTAATGGCATGCTAGCCTTCATAACAAGGGGAATTGAGTATAAGAGCAAAGAGGTCCTTCTGCAGCTGTACAGGGTCCTGGTGAGACCACACCTGGAGTACTGTGTGCAGTTTTGGTCTCCAAATTTGAGGAAGGACATTCTTGCTATTGAGGGAGTGCAGCGTAGGTTCACAAGGTTAATTCCTGGGATGGTGGGACTGTCATATGTCGAAAGATTGGAGCGACTGGGCTTGTATACTCTGGAATTTAGAAGGCTGAGAGGGGATTTTATTGAAACATATAAGATTATTAAGGATTGGACACGCTGCAGGCAGGAAGCATGTTCCCGCTGATGGGTGAGTCCAGAACCAGAGGCCACAGTTTAAGAATTAGGGTAGGCCATTTAGAACGGAGTTGAGGAAAAACTTTTTCACCCAGAGAGTGGTGAATATATGGAGTGCTCTGCCCCAGAAGGCAGTGGAGGCCAAGTCTCTGGATGCTTTCAAGAAAGAGATGGATAGAGCTCTTAAAGATAGAGGAATCAAAGGTTATGGGGATAAGGCAGGAACTGGATACTGATAGTGGATGATCAGCCATGATCACAGTGAATGGTGGTGCTGGCTCGAAGGGCCGAATGGCCTACTCCTGCACCTATTATCTATTGTCTACCCAGACGGAATATAAGGTGGTGTTCCTCCAACCTGAGTGTGGCTTCATCTTGACAGTAGAGGAGGCCATGGATAGACATATCAGAATGGAAATGGGACGTGGAATTAAAATGTGTGGCCACTAGGAGATCCTGCTTTCTCTGGCGAAAAGAGCATAGGTGTTCAGCAAAACGGTCTCCTAGCCTGCGTCGGGTCTCGCCAATATATAGAAGGCCACATCGGGAGCACCGGACACAGTATATCACCCCAGCCGACTCACAGGTGAAGTGTCGCTTCACCTGGAAGACTGTCTGGGGCCCTGAATGGTGGTGAGGGAGGAAGTGTAAGGGCATGTGTAGCACTTGTTCCACTTGCAAGGATAAGTGCCGGGAGGGAGATTGGTGGGAAGGGATGGGGGGGGGAAGGAATGGACAAGGGAGTCGTGTAGGGAGCGATCCCTGTGAAAAGTGGGGGGGGGTAGGGAAATATGTGCTTAATTGTGGGATCCTGTTGGAGGTGGTGGAAGTTACGGAGAATTATATGTTGGATCTGGAGGCTGGTGGGGTGGTAGGTTGGGACAAGGGGAACCCTATTCCTAGTGGGGTGGCAGGAGGATGAGGAGACAGCAGATGTGCGTGAAATGGGAGAGATGTGTTTCAGTGCAGAGTTGATGATGGAGGAAGGGAAGTCCCTTTCTTTTGAAAAGGAGGATATCTCCTTTGTCCTGCAATGAAAAGCCTCATCCTGAGAGCAGATGCGGCGGAGACAGAGGAATTGCGATAAGGGGATGGCATTTTTGCAAGAGGCAGGGTGGGAAGAGGAATAATCCAGGTAGCTGTGAGAGTCCGTAGGCTTATAGTAGACATCAGTAGATAAGCTGTCTCCAGAGATAAAGACAGAAAGATCAAGAAAGGGGAGGGAGGTGTCGGAAAAGGACCAGGTAAACTTGAGGGCAGGGTGAAAGTTGGAGGCAAGTTAATGAAGTCAATGAGCTCAGCATGCATACAGGAAGCAATGTCAATGCAGTCGTTGATGTAGTGAAGGAAAAGTGGGGGACAGATACCAGTATAGGCTTGGAACATGGATTGTTCCACAAAGCCAACAAAAAGGCAGGCATAGCTGGGACCCATATGGGTGCCCATAGCTACACCTTTAGTTTGGAGGAAGTGGGAGGAGCCAAAGGAGAAATTATTAAGAGTAAGGACTAATTCCGCTAGATGGAGCAAAGTGGTGGTAGAGGGGAACTGGTTAGATCTGGAATTCAAAAAGAAGCGGAGAGCTTTGAGATCTTTCTGATGGGGGATGGAAGTATATAGGGACTGGACATCCATGGTGAAAATCAAGCGGTGGGCGCCAGAGAACTTAAAATCATTGAAAAAATTCAGAGCGTGAGAAGTGTCACGAACATAGGTAGGAAGGGATTGAACAAGGGGGGATAAAACACTGTCAAGGTATGCAGAAATGAGTTCGGTGGGGCAGAAGCAAGCTGAGACATTGTATCTACCTGGACAGGCAGGCTTGTGGATCTTGGGTAGGAGTTAGAAACGGGAAGTGTGGGGTGTGGGAACTATAAGGTTGGTAGCAGTGGATGGGAGATCGCTTGAGCTGATAAAGTTGGTGATGGTGTGGGAGACAATGGTCTGGTGCTCCTTAGTGGGGTCTTGATCGAGTTGTCGCTGTGCCTCGGCAAGGTAGATGTCAGTACGCCAGACTCAACAGCACCCTACTTATCGGCAGGTCTTATAGTAAGGTTAGGATTAGTGTGGAGAGAGTGGAGAGCAGAGCATTCGGAAGGAGTGAGGTTGGAATGGGAACAAGGTGTGGTGAAGTCGAGACAGTTGATGTCGTGTTGGTAGTTAGCAATAAAGAGATCCAGAGCAAGCAGAAGACCAGAGCGGGATGTCCATGAAGAGGAAGAGGGTTGAAGATGGGAGAAGGGGTCATTGGTGGGGGTGGGAGAGTCCTTGCCGAAGAAGTGGGCTCGAAGACGGAGCCAGCGAAAGAAGAGTTCAGCGTCATGATGAACGCGGAAGTCGCTGAGGTGTGGGTGAAGGGGGACAAAGGTGAGGCCCTTACAGCGCTCTGCCTCAGAGTTGTAAGTCGGAGGGGATAGTAAAGACCTGGCACGGATGAGAGCTGGGATCAGAGGGGGGAGGGGGAGGGAGGCTGGTAGTGTCAATGGAGAGGGGAGGGTTGGGGCGAGAGGAAGATGGAGCCTCTGAGGGTCCAGGAGTTGACGGTGGGATCTGAGGGAGACGGGGTTGCAGAGTGGTGGTGGGGGAAGGGGAGATGGGAGTCACAATAGCAGCACATTGCTAAGTTCTTTTGGGTGGAATTGAGAATATGCTGTTGTCCATTTCTTGGCCATGTGATGGCAGCAGTGAGTTTTGGTGAGAGAGTGAACAGCGATACCCAGGTCACAAACACAAGAAACTCTGCAAATGGTGGAAATCTTTAGCAACACACAGAAAATGCTGGCGGAAATCAGCAGGTTAGACAGCATCTGTGGAAGGGAATAACCAGTCAACATTACCTGATTCAATGGTCTTGGGCTGAAATGTCGACTGCGTATTCCCTTCCACAGATGCTGTCTGACTTGCTGAGCAATATCCAAGTGAACTGAACTGAATAATAGCTCGGGTAGAAGTTCTCTTGCCTGGAGCAATATTTTTGAGCGCTCAGCGGGTGAATTTTATCTAAAATATCTGAGTCTATTCGCCTTTGTGCAAGACTTCTTCACTCGTGGAAATATAAGTGCTGATTTTGATATACATACCTCAGTGTCTGCTGGATGTGCACAATCATCAAATGCAATGCAGTGGCTTCACTTGTGAAGATTCCTTAGCTTCTTTGAGGCCCATGCGTTGAAATTGCCTCCCACAATGGCACAAGTTTAATTAGAGTAAACTAAAGGAGGGGAATTACTTGGCCTGGTACTCTGGGGTTATGAGGCATTGATCCCCTGGAAGGGAGGCTGTCTCTATGCTGAAAAATATAAAAATGGCAATTGCATAGGGACAATCCAAAAGAGGAGAAATCCTTTCCACTTGAAGGGAAGTCAGTGATCAAAGGTGATCAGATTGGGCCTTCTATGTACAAGAGGTACTCTCTTTCATGTGTGGGTTTTCGACATGCATGTGTGTTATCTTGGCGGGCCTGGTTTGTCACGCCTGCGCTGTAAGTTGCCCAGCATGTATTATTACCATAAGACCATAAAACATAGGAGCAGAATTAGGCCATCTGGCCCATCGAGTCTGCTCCACCATTCAATCATGGCTGATCCTTTTTTTCTACCTCTTCCTCAACCCCAGTTCCCAGCCTTCTCCCCGTAACCTTTGATGCCATGTCCAATCAAGAACCTATGCCTTAAATACACCCAATGACCTGGCCTCCACAGCTGCATGTGGCAACAAATTCCACAAATTCATCACCCTTTGGCTAAATAAATTTACAGTTTTGAGACTGTGCTGTCTCCTTCTAGACTCTCCCACCATGGGAAACATCCTTTCCACATCTACTCTGTCTAGGCCTTTCAACATTTGAAATTTTTCAATGAGATCCCCCCTCATCCTTCTGAATTCCAGCGAGTACAGACCCAGAGCCATCAAGCGTTCCTCGTATGATAACCCTTTCATTTCTAGAATCATCCTTGTGAACCTCCTCTGTACTCTCTCCAATACCAGCACATCTTTTCTAAGATGAGGGGCCCAAAACTGTTCACAATACTCAAGGTGAGGTCTCACCAGTGCCTTATAAAGCCTCAGCATCATATCCTTGCTCTTGTATTCTAGACCTCTTGAAATGAAGGCTAACATGGCATTTGCCTTCCTCTCCACCAACACAACCTGCAAGTTAACCTTCAGGGCGTTCTGCACAAGGACTCCCAAGTCCCTCTGCATCTTAGATTCCTGGATTTTCTTCCCGTTTAAAACAAATAGTTTGTACATTTATTTCTACTACCAAAGTGCATGACCGTGCATTTTCCAACATTGTATTTCATTTGTCACTTTCTTGCCTATTCTCCTAAGTTTACATCCTTCTGCGTCCTCCCTGTTTCCTTAACATTACCTGCCCCTCCACCAATCTTCAAATCATTAGCAAACTTGACAGCAAAGCCACCTATTCTGTCATCTAAATCATTTATATACAGCTTAAAAAGAAATGGTCTAAAACTGACCCTTGCCGAACACCACTAATCACTGGACGCCAACCAGAAAAGGATCCTTTTACTCCCATTCGCTGCCTCTTACCAATCAGCCAAGGTTCTAACCATGTTAGTAACTTTCCTGCAATACCATGGGCTCTTAACTTAGTAAGCAGCCTCATGTGTGGCACCTTGTAAAAGGCCTTCTGAAAGTCAAAATGTACAACATCCGCTGCATCCCCTTTATCTATCCTACTTGTAATCTCCTCAAAGAATTCCAATGGGTTTGTCAGGCAGGATTTTCCCTGAAGGAAACCATGCTGACTTTGTACTATCCTGTCCTGTGTTACCAAGTACTCTATCACCTCATCCTTACCAGTTGACTCCAACATCTTCCCAACCACTGAGGTCAGGCTAACTGGTCTATAATTTCCTTTCTGCTGCCTTCCTCCTTTCTTAAAGAGTGGAGTAACATTTGCAATTTTCCAGTCTAATGTCTAATGCTACCTCTTTCAGAACCCTAGGGTGCAGTTCCTCTGGTCCAGGTGACTTATGTACCTTTAGGTCTTTCAGCTTTTTGAGCACCTTCTCCCTTGTAGTAGTAACTGCACTCACTTCTCTTCCTTCACACGCTACAAATACTCATTTAGTTCATCAGCCATCTCCTTGTCCCCCATTATTATTTCTCCTGCCTCATTTTTTAGCGGTCCTATATCCACTCTCATTTCTCTTTCATTTTTAACATACTTGAAAAAACTTTTACTATCCACTTTGATATTATCTGCTAGCTCGCTTTCATATTCCATCTTTTCCCTTCTAATAATTTTTTTAGTTGCTCTCTGCAGGTTTTTAAAAACTTCCCAACCCAATTACTAACATGACTCAATAAAACATTTAATCCTATGGACTCTGTTGTTGGTTTTGCTCTGACCAAAATGTAACAATTGTCAAAATAAAACAGAACTGAGATCAGGGGTAAAACACACAAAATGCTGGAGGAACTCGGCAGATTAGGCAGCATCAATATAGAGGAATAAAGAGTTGATGTTTTGGGCCAAGGAGATGCCGTCCATACAATGACTTGCTGTGATTAGAAATTGGCTTCCTAAAAGGCAGAGGGATCAGATTGACAGGAACTCCCATGGGGAGAAGGAAGAACCGTCTGAAAGGGAAAATTTGTATGGATGTGTGGAAATGGAACTGAATGCTCTTCAAAGAACTAGCATAGAGGCTGTGGGCTGAATAGCTCAGCCTGTGAGAAAGGAATTAATTTGATGGATCTTGTCATCTGTTGATGCTGATATTATGATAGTAAATACAGCTCAGTTAACTCTGTTCACAAAATCATCTTCATCATGTGCTGTGTTGTATGACCTGGGCAATCATGGACTCATGACCATGACTGTTCCTGGTAAATTTTTCTACAGAAGCAGTTTGCAAATTCCACCTTCTGGGCTGTGTCTTTACAAGACAGGTGACCCCAGCTATTATCAATAATCTTCAGAGGTTGTCTGCCTTGTGTCAGTGGTCACATAACCAGGACTTGTGATGTGCACCGGCTGCTTATTGCACAGACTGTGTTTATTGATGAGCAACAAATTCATAAATATTTATCATTTATTAATGTACCAATACATAATCTGAAGGCAGGGATTGACTAGGGATAGTCATGGGAAATAGAACATAGAACAGTGTTGCACACAAACAGATCCTTCGGTCCACGATGTCTGTGCTGACCCTGGTGCTAAACCCATGTGCCTTCATGTGGTCCATATCCTTCCATTCCCTAGTCTGGTCTTGTGTCTGTCTAATTGCCTCTTCAACTTCGCTGTTATATCTGTTTCTCCACCAGCTTCTGGCAGCATATTACAGGCATCTACTCAGTGTGTTAAAATAAAACCTTGTAAATTTCTTTTAAACATTTCTCCTTCCCTTCTCCGAGATGAACACCAATGCAAAGTACTCACTCAGTACCTTGCCCACATCCTCTGGGACCAGGCAAAATTCCCTCATTTGTCCTTGAGTTGATCAACCCTTTCCCTAGCTACCTTCTTGCTTTATAGAAGACTGTGGGATTTTTCTCTCATTAACAAGGCATTTTCACCACAAAGCTGCCGCTTACTAGATTTTTTTTTTGGTTTTTTGCACTATTCTCTGTAAATTCTGGAGTACGTTGTGCATGAAAATCCCAGGAGATCAGCAGCTTCTGAGATACTCAAATCACCCTATGTGGCACAAATAATCATTCCTCACTCAAAGTCACTTAGATCACATTTCTTCCCCAAGTTAATGTTTAGTCTGAACTTCTTGATCATGTCTGCTTGCTTTATGCATTGAGATGCTGCCACGTGATTGGCTGATTTGCACTAATAAGTATATGCACAGGTGTACCTAGTTTACTCTCTTTGTGGAAGGATTTAGTTATCGATAAGCACCATCTTGAGCTGTGAATCAGAATTAGTCTATTGTTGTTGAATATACTGAGATTCAGTGAAAAGCTTGTCTTGCATACAGTTTATACAGATCACATCATTACACTGCATTGAGGAAGTACAAGGTAAATTGGAGTACTATGCTCAGCTCTGGCCACCTCACTATAGGAAGGATGTGGGAACTATAGAAAGTGTGCAGAAGAGATTTACAAGGATGTGACCTGGATTGGGGAGCATGCCCTATGAGATTGAGTGAACTTGTCCTTTTCTCCTTGGAGCGACAGAGGATGAGAGGTGACCTGATAGAGGTGTATAAAATGATGAGAGGCATTGATTATGTGGGTAGTCAAAGGCTTTTTCCCAGGGCTGAAATGGCTAACAAGAGAGGACACGGTTTTAAGGTGCTTGGAAGTAGGTACAGAGGAGATGTCAGGGGTAAGCTTTTTACGCAGAGAGTGGTGAGAGCGTGGAATGGGCTGCCGGCAACAGTGGTGGAGGCAGATACAATAGGGTCTTTTAAGAGATTCCTGGATACAGTGGGTACATGGAGCTTAGAAAAACAGAGGGCTATGGGCAAACTGAGGTAATTTCCAAAGTAAGTTAGGCCTGTATTGTGCTGTAGGTTTTTTATGTTTCTATGTTTCTAAATGAATAACAGAATGCAGAATAAAGGGTAATAGCTACAGAGAAGGGTCTTTCTCCCGATAAAAAAGATAATTCCAGCTAACAAGTGAATTATTTTATTATTGGAATGGTGCTATCATCTATGGACAAACACAAGTGATTCTGTAGGTGCTGGAAATCCAGAGTAACACACACAAAATTCTACAAAATATCCGCAGGTCACGCAGCATTTAACGATGGAATAAAGTCTCAGCATTTTTGGCCAAGACCCTTCATTAACATCTCTCTGCAATGTTTTGCAACTGCTGATGTATCTTTGATGTTAATCGGAATCAGGTCAACGAGAGTAGTATTCTATGTCAAATGGATGGGCAAATAGTAACTGTTTGAAAGTTTGAACACTTTGTAAATATTGAGTTATTCAGAAGCATTTTGGATCTCAGTACAATAACATAGTGGCTAACAAAATGCTTTACAGAGTCAATGATCATGATCAGGGTTCAATTCCTGCCACTCTCTGTAAGGAGTTTGTACATTTTCACCTTGACTGCGTTGGTTTTCTTCGGGTGCTACAGTTTCCTCCCACATTCCAAAGACATATGGGTTAGGGTTAGTGTGTATGCTGTTTCAGCAACTCTTGCAGGCTGCCCCCACAGACTGTTGTTTGTTGACGCAAAACAGCGCATTTCACTATATATTCAGATGTACAAGTGACGAATAAAGTTAAGACCATAAGACCTAGGAGCAGAATTAGGACATTCGGCCCATTGAGTCTGTTCTGCCTTTCCATCATGGCTGATTTATTTTCCTTCTCAATCCCATTCTCCTGCCTTCTGTCTGTAACCTTTGACGCCCTTAATGATGAAGAATCTGTCAACCTTTGTTTTAAATATACCCAGTGACTTGGCCTCCACAGCTGTCTGTGGCAATGAATTCCACAGGTTCACCACCCTTTGGCTAAAGAAATTCCTCTTTACTCTCTGTTTTAAAGGAATGTACTTGTCTTCTGAGGGTGTATCCTCTGGTCATAGACTCCCCCACTATAGGAAACAACCTCTCCACAAACACTATATTTAGGTCTTTCAATATTCTGTTAGGTTTCAATGAGATACTCCCTCATTCTTCTAACCTCCAGTAAGTACAGGCCTATAGCCATCAAATGCTTCTCATACACTAACTCTTGCATTCTTGGGATAATTCTCATGAATTTTCTCTGCCAAAACTGCTCACAATACTCCAATTGTGGTCTGACCAATGCCTTATAAAGCCTCAGCATTACATCCTTATATTGTAGTCCTTGAAATGAATGCTAACATTTCATTAGCCTTCCTTGCCTGCAACTCAACCTGCAAGTGAACCTTTAGGGAATCCTACAAGAACACTCCCAAGTCCCCGCTGCCTTCTTCTAGAATTTTGGATAGTGACCTTTTCGGCCACACATTATAGCTGAGGTTAGGATTGAGCATTTTGGTCCTTGACAGTGAATACCTCCTGTACCCAATAAAGTGGCCACTGAGTGTATGTGGTCGTCTACTGCTGTAACCCACCCACTTCAAGGTTTGACATATGTATTCAGGGATGCTCTTCTGAACAGCGTTGTTTTGGTCGAGTGGCTAAAATTTGGCTGAGTGGTGTCATAACAACAACTTCTCACTCAATGTCAGCGAGACCAAGGAACTGATTGTAGACTTGTGGAGGTGGAAACCAGAAGTCCATGAGCCAATCCTCATTGTTGGATCAGAAATGGAGAGGGTCAGTATCTTCAAATTCCTGGGTGTCACTATCTCAGAGAAGCTGTCCTAGACCTATTATATAACTGTAATTGCAAAGAAAGCATGACAGCACCTCCACTTCCTTTGGCTTCAATGGTACATTTAATGTCAGAGAAATGTTTACAATATACATCCTGAAGTACTTTTTCTTTGCAAAAACAGAGGAATGCCCCCAAAGAATGATTGACAGTTAAATGTTAGAACCCCGAAGTCCCTCCCAGCTCCTCTCCCTCCCATGTAAGCAGCAGCAAAGCAACAACACCCCTCCCCCCCATCAGCAAAAAAAAAGCATTGGCTCCCACCACCGAGCACTCAAGCGTACAGCAAAGACACAGACTTGCAGTACCCCAAAGATTACTCGTTCACTTGTTTGGAGACTGCAAGGATTCGGCATGTCATCTAAAACCTTGATAATACTTATATAGATGTGTAGTGGAAAGTGTATTGACTGGCTGCATCATGGCCTGGTATGGGTACATCAATGCCTTTGGACAGAAAATCCTACAGAAGGTAGTGGATTCATCCCAGTACGTCATGGGTAAAGCCCTCCCAACCATTGAGCACATCTACATGAAACGCTGTGGTAGGAAAGCAGCATCCATCATCAGAGATCCCCACCACCCAGGCCGTGCTCTTTTCTCACTGCTGCCATCAGGTTGAAGGTACAGGAGCCTCAGGACTCGCACCACCAGGTTCAGGAACAGTTACTACCCCTCAACCATCAGGCTCTTGAACAAAAGAGGTTAACTACACTCATTTATCGAGATGTTCCAAAAACCAATGGTCTCACATTAAGGACTCTTTTTCTTGTTATTTCATGCTCTCGTTATTTATTGTTATTTATTTATATTTGCATTTGCATATTTTGTTGTCTTCTATGCTCCTGCTCTTTCATGGATCCTGTTTATAGTTAATCTTCTGTAGATTTGCTGATTGTGTTCGCAGGAATAATAATCTCAGGGTTGTCTATGTGGTTACATGTATGTACTCTAATAATAAATTTTACTTTGAACTTGTAACATGCAAGAGTGTCTACAGGGGGACATAATAAAGTAGCCACTGAGTGTACGTCCAAGACTCTATACACAATATTACTTTCAACGGTGACCTGGGTACTAAACAAAAACAGGAATGTCATTTTAAGAACAGCATTTAAATGAAAGGTAAAAGGCAGACATCTAGAATGTCTGCAGCAGATAAGAGCATCACGATCCCCAGCGCAGCAACAATGGTGTAAATGACAATTTTGAAAATAGCGAAGCCAATGGCATTTGCTCCATTAGTGGCATGGTTGACTTTCTTCGTGACAGCAGAGGAAGAACCAACCTGTGAAAAGACATTTATAATTAGAAAATCTGCACAATTACCAACATCTCATGGTGGAATCTGCCCTGTGACTTGGAGAATGGGGTTGCCACAGTAACGCAGCTATTAGCACTATGCTGTTACAGCTCAGGACATCAGAATTCAAAATACAATTCCGCTTTCCATCAGGTTCTCCGGGTGACCTCGTGGTCTTCCTCTGAGTTGCTCCAGTTACCTCCCACAGTCCAAACCTGGACTGATTAGTAGGTTAATTGGTCATTGTAAATCGTCCTGCAATTAGGCTAGGGTTAAATAGGTGGGTTGTGGGGTGGCATGGCTCTTTGGGCCAGAAGTTCCTGTTCTGTGATGTGTCTTTAATGAAATATAATAAAGAATGGAACTGAAGAAAGGTTAGTCCAGGATCTACAGAGTGCCTTGGATTAAGTACATGGGTGGCAGAAATAAATGTTCTCATTATAACCCTGACATCACCTCAGTTCAAAAGGAGTTCTCTCAGCCACACAAATCTCCGCAGTGTCTGGTGTGTATTTGATGATTGTGCTTTGGTTTGCATTCCAATTCCATGCAGTAATCAAGGTTGTCTAGTCTAATACCTCTTCCCCAACGCTCACCCTAGTGGTACGTTTCTCACTGCCAAACATGTAGAATACTGACCCCCTCATAACTCCGTGTTTCATCATGTATAGGCCCTTCCCAGTTAAGGCAAAGAGCCTTTTGAATTGTTTGGGGCAGTTTGCAAGTGGAAAATCCAGTTATGAACTCCAGCCATCAATGCTGCTTATACATTAACTCTCTCATTCCCTGGATTTTTCTCATCCTCTGGACCCTCTCCAATTCCACCCCATCCTCTCTTAAAACTGCTTACTATATTCTGAGTGTGATCTGACCAATGTCTGACCAGGCCATGATGGTGTACTTGTCAGGATACTGGAGTCTGGGCTGACCTGGGCTGGAGTGTTCAAGGTGTACTTCAACCTCTCACTGCTACAGTCAGAGGTTCTACCCGCTCCAAGTGGCATCAGACACACCGGTGCCCAAGAAGAGCAGGTGTTATGTTTTGTAACTCAACTTGTACACATATACAGTGCTGTAAACTTTTAGGCACATATATATAGCTAGGGTGCTTAAGACTTTTTGAACAGTACTGTAATAATTTTATGTACTGCACTGTACTGCTGCTGGATAAAAACAAATGTCACAACATATATGAGGGATGATAAACCTGATTCTGATATGGGTCTCTATTGTGGACTGAGAGTGGGAAGGGAGCAGGGAGAGGGGAACTCAAACAAAATGCTGGAGGAACTCAGCAGGCCAAGCAGCATCAATGGAAAAGAGTGTAGTCGATGTTTCGGGCTGAGACCCACCATCAAGACTGGAGAAAAAATGATGAGAAGTCAGTGTTAGAACGTAGGGGGAGGGGAGGAAGAATCACAAGGTGATAGGTGAAACTGGGAGGGGGGAGGGGTGAAGTAAAGAGCTGGGAAGTTGATTGGTGAAGAGATACAGAGCTGGAGAAGGGGAATCTAATAGGAGAGGACAGAAAGCAGTGGAAGAAATAAAAGGGATGGTGATGAGCAGGTAAGGAGATGAGGTGAGAGAAGGAAAAGGGAATGATGTGGGGGGGGGGGAAATTACCGGGAGTTAGAGAAATCGATGTTCGTGCCATCAGGTTGGAGGCTATACAGATGGAATATAATGTGTTGCTCCTCCAACCTGAGCGTAGCCTCATCGCAACAGTAAAGGAGGCCATGGATTGACATGTTGGAATGGGAACGCGAAGTAGAATTAAAATGGGTGACCATTGGGAAAGGAGAATCAAGTTTGGGAAAAGGGGAAGAAAGAAGGAAGAGAGTGGGAAACACCAGTGAGACATTCTGTAATGAACAATAAACTAATTGTTTGGAATCAAATGACCTTGCCTGGTGTATCAGGGCTGGGTGTGTCTGCACCTACGCCACCCCCTGCCCCGGCACTCCTTCTCTGCCACCTGTCCCACATCCCTCCCAGTGTGCTCCACCCTCCCCATTCTCAACATCCTTTGCTCCCGTCAAATTTACAAACTCACTGTCTGCTCCACTCTGACAAGTAAAATACTTGTCAATACATATATCCATCCATCCATCCAACCAAGGACTTTTGGTCAGTACCACAGAGGCAGAGTTCAAAAGGGTGAAGAATGCAAGACTGAAGGTGCTGTATTTAAATGCGCATAGCATTTGGAATAAGGTGGACGAACTTGTGGCGCAATTAGAGATTGGTTGGTATGACTGTGGGCATCACTGAGTTGTGGCTGAAAGAAGGTCATAGTTAGGAGCTTAACATCGAAGGATATACCTTATATCGAAAGGACAGGCAGGAAGGTACAGGTGGTGTAGCTCTATTGGTGAGAGATGGAATTGCATCCTTAGAAAGAGGTGACATAGGGTCAGAGAATGTTGAATCTTTGTGGGTGGAGTTAGGAAACTGCAAGGATAAAAAAAATTATGGAAGTCATATATAGGTCTCCAAATAGTAGCCAACATGTGGGGTTGAGATTGAAAAGGGAGCTGGAAAAGGCACATAATAAGGGTAATGTCTCAATTGTAACAGGGGACTTCAATATGCAGGGGGATTGGGAAAATCATGTTGGTGTCAGATCACAAGAGAGGGAATTTGTTGAATGCCTACGAGATGGCTTTTTAGAGCCGCTTGTGCTTGAGCCTACTAGGGAAAAGGCTATCTTAGACTGGGTGTTGTGCAATAACCCAGATCTTATTAGGGAGCTTAATGTAAAGCAACCCTTTGGAGGCAGTGATCAGAATATGATTGAATTCATAGTGTATAAGTCACATGTATCAGTATTGCAATGGAATAAAGGGAATTACAGAGACATGAGAGAGGATCTTGCCCAGGTGGTTTGGAGGAGGATACTGGTGGGGTAACGGCAGAGCAGAGATGGCTGAAGTTTCTGGGAGTAGTTCACAGGCGCAGAGAGGGTGAAGTTCTCAAATGGCAAGGGTAGGCAAACATGGCTGACAAGGGAAATTAAGGACTGCATAAAAGCCAAGGAAACGGCATATAAAGTAGCGAAAGTGAATGGGAAGTTGGATGATTGGGAAGATTTTAAAATCCAACAAAAGGCAACTAAAAAAGCTATAAGAAGGGAATGATGTAGAATACATCTTTTCGCCATAAAAGTAAGAAATGCATTCTACGAGCTGAGGGGGGTAAATTACTAGAAGTTTTAGGTAATCCAAAGATAGCAGTTATAGGATGGGGAGAAATATCACTATTCAAAACCTTGGTGAGATAATATTAAAAATGTCTTTCCAAAAAGTTTCTAGAGCAGGACAAGATGAAAACATGTGGGTCAAGGAAGCTATCTCCCCATGACATCTATCACAAAGAGGGTTAATATGAGAGTAATAGTGAGCTAATTTATCTTTAGACATATATGCTCTATGGACAACTTTAAATTGAATTAAAGAGTGTTTGGAACAGATAGAAGAAGTATTAACAAGTTGTAAAATATAGGCCCAGTCCTCAGCTGGGATAGTGAGACCCAATTCCCTTTCCCAGTCAGTCCTAATCTTATTGAATGGAGCTTTCCTAAATTTCATAATAATATTATAAATAGTAGCCATTACACCTTTCTGAAACAGGTTAAAGTTAATGATAGAGTCTAAAATATTTGTGGAGATTAACGCCCCAACTACGTTTTCTTGGTTCTCTCAAACGATACTGTGTTTAAATTTGGAAAAAATCAGAAGTAATCTTTATGATACTTCAGTTAAATTTGAACAGACCTGGAGATCATTTATTCAATATTTTCATTTAATGTAACTATTTTTTTCTCTCTAGCCATATATACATTCCCTTTGTGGATTTTATCTGTTATTAGCAGAGGTCGGGTTTGAGGTCGCGATTGTTTAATTGTTCAAAGTCTAGTATATACCTAGTTAGCCCATTGCTTTGCTTCGTTAGGTTAGTTGCACAGAAAGTTTTTTTTTTCTGGGTTTTTTTTCCGTCCTATTAGGTGTATATGAAATATTAGTATACAATTATATTACCTTGTTATTCTATAATTAACATACATTGTTTGTATTTTTTTTGTATTAATATTACTTTTATATTTACATCCTAACAATGTGTTGGTTGCTATATGTTTTACTCTTTGTGTACTAATTCAATAAAAAAGATTTAAAATAAAGGAAGGGAAATGATGAAATATGAGGGAAGACCAGCCAATATTATAAAGCAGGATACCAAAAGTTTTTTCAGTTATATAAAGAGTAAAAGAGAGGTGAGAATTGATATTAAACCACTGGAAAATGAGGTGTCAAAGTACTTGGAGATACTAAGTTAAAGTCAGCATGGTTTCTGTAAAAAGGGAAATCTTGCCTGACAAACCTGTTAGAGTTCTTTGAGGAAGTAACAAGCAGGGTGGACAAAGGAGACACAGTAAATATCATTTACTTGGATTTTCAGAAAGCATTTGGTAAGGTGCCTCACATGAGGCTGCTTAACAAGATAAAATCCTATGGTGTTATAGGAAAGATACTGGCATGTATAGCAAAATGGCTGACAGGCAGGAGGCAGTGAGTGGGAATAAAAGGGGCCTTTTCTGGTTGGCTGCCGCTGACTAGTGGTGTTCCTCAGTATTGGGGCCGCTACTTTTCACATTGTTTGTCAATGATTTGGATAATAATATCAATTTGTGGCAAAATTTGCGGATGATACGAAGATAGGTGGAAGGGTAGGTAATGCTGAGGAAGCAAGGACTTAAACAAGTGGAAGAATGGGCAAAAAGGCGGCAGATGGAGTACAATGCTGGGAAATGTATGATAATATATTTTGGGAAAAGGAAAAATAGTGCACACTATTATCTAAATGTGGAGAAGATTCAAACATTAGAAGTGCAGAAGGACAGGAGCCCTTGTGAAAGACTCCCAGAAGGCTAATATACAGGTTGAGTCTGTGATAAAAAAGGCAAATGCAATGTTGGGATTTATTTCAAGGGGAGTAGAATATAAAAGCAAGGAGATAATGCTAAGGCTTTAGAAGACACTAGTCAGGCCAACTTGGAGTATTGTCAACAGTTTTGGGCCCCATAGATTGACTGGTTGAATCAACCTTGCACTCAACTTCAGTAAGATCAGGAAATTAATTGTTGATTTCAGAAAGGGGAATTCGAGGGAACACAGTCTTCATTGAGGAGTCAGCAGTGGAAAAGCTGGGCAGCTTCATGTTCCTGAGTGTCAACATCTCAGGGGACCTATCCTGGGCTCTACATAAAGAAGCACGCCAGCAGCTCTACTCCATTAGGGGTTTGAGGAGATTTGGTATGTCACCAAAAACTCTAACAACTCTCTACAGATACAGTATATGGTAGAAAACGGTTTGACTGGTTACATCACCACCTGGTAAGGAAGTTCCAACATGTAGGATTAATGGAGGCTGTAGTGGATTGTAGACTCCGGCCAGCTCCACAAGCACAATCCTTGTCAAGGGCATCTTCAAACGGTAACATCCATTGTTAAGGATCCTCACCATCGAGAACATGCCTTCTTCCCATCACCAGGTACAGGAGCCTGAAGACACATACTCGATGATTCAGGAACAGCCTCTTCCCCTCATCCATCAGATTCCTGAGTGGTCCATGAATACAACCTCACCATTCTTCTTTTGCACTATTGACTTATTTGTAACTTGTAGTAATTTTTATGCCTCACACTGTGCTGCTGTCACTAAACAACAAGTTTAATAGTTGATGTCAGTGTTAATAAACCTGACTGTGATTCTGACATGGGGAGGATGTGCTCTCTAATTTAGGAGGACACATGACAGCTGGAAGAGTAAATGTAGATGAGATGGAACACAAGACTACAGATGTTGAAAAATGGAGCACCAATCTACTGAAGGAACTGAGTGGATCAGGTATCATCTACCAGGAAGGGGCAATGGGGGTGGAGAGGGCAGTTGTGGGAGGAATTGTCAACATTTCCTGTCAAAACCATCATCTACCAGGAAATGTAGATGAGAGTTGACCCAAAAGCAGAACAGTAGAGATGATTTAGCAGCAAATGAAAACTTTAATAATAGACCACAAAATAAAACCATGCCGTGAGGGGACACGAAACAAGAAGGAACAGAAACTAAACACACGGTAAACAACACGGTAAACTTTAGGCAGGGAGAGTGAAGGCTAGTAGTGACTGGTTGAGGTTGGTTGGTTTGATGAGTGAACAAGGCCTGTGGATGAGAACTGGGATTAAATAGGCTGCAGGTGATTAGTCTGGTAGGAATGGGAGGTGAATCCTGTTAGCTGCTTGGATATTGGCATGTGCGGACTGAAAGGTGTCAGCAGGAGTAGGCCTGACAGCATCAGGACTGAGGAGCTCCAACAGTGATAAAGCATTCTACTCACCTTTTTAACACACCGAATATACCTGATAAACTCTTCTTCACTCATTGCTATTTCTTGTCCAATCATTGCTTTAGCATTTCTTATTATCTCTTTAACACACAACGGTTTCATGCTGCTGTCCAGTTTGTTGTTGATGCACCAGAGATCACTTTCAGCTACCTCAAAAAGAGGTTTCCTCACAACCACACGACCTGCAACAGCAGTGGATCCATGTAGATTAGACATTAAATGTTTTTTTTTACTGAGTCAGATAGAATCCTCAGCATGGATGGAATGGAAAGTGGGCAAAGAAGTCTTCAATCTGCAATGATTTGGCAATCAATTAATCAGGGCACCCACTTATTTGGGGCAACTCTTAAAGAACAAAAACTAATTGAGAAAATAGCTGGGATTCCCTTTACTTATTTGGGACATTACGCTGCTTAATTGCAATAGGAGACTTGCTGAACAATTTTTAATTAGCATCAGTAGTGTGTACTTCTGTGGCTCTTAGACACTACGCTGTGCTTAGAGTGAACCATAGAACATTACAGCACAGAAACAGGCCTTTTGGCCCCTCTTGGCTGTGTCAATCCATTTTTCTGCCTAATCCCACTGACCTGCACCTGGACCATATCCCTCCATACACCTCTCATCCATGTACCTGCCTAAGTTTTTCTTAAATGTTAAAAGTGAGCCTGCATTTACTACTTCATCTGGCAGCTCATTCCACACTCCCACCACTCTCTGCGTGAAGAAGCTCCCCCAGTGTTCCCTTTAAACTTTTCCCCCTTCACCCTTAATCCATGTCCTCTGGTTTTTTTCTCCCCTTGCCTCATGGGAAAAAGCCTGCTTGCATTTACTCTATCTATACCCATCATAATTTTATATACCTGTATCAAATCTCCCTTCATTCTTCTACACGCCAGGGAATAAAGTCCTAACCTATTCAAACTTCCTCTGTAACTCAGTTTCTCAAGTCCCGGCAACATCCTTGTAAACCTTCTCTGCACTCTTTCAACCTTATTAATATCCTTCCTGTAATTTGGTGACCAAAACTGAACACAATACTCCAAATTCGGCCTCACCAATGCCTTATACAACCTCTCCATAACATTCCAACTCTTATACTTGATACTTTGATTTATAAAGGCAAATGTACCAAAAGCTCTCTTTACAACCCTATCTACCTCTGACGCCACTTTTGGGGAATTTTGTATCTGTATTCCCAGATCCCTCTGTCCTTCTGCACTCCTCAGTGCCCTACCATTTACCTTGTATGTTCTACCTTGGTTTGTCCTTCCAAAGTGAAATACCTCACACTTGTCTGTATTAAACTCTATCTGCCATTTTTCAGCCCATTTTTCCAGCTGGTCCAAATCCCTCTGCAAGCTTTGAAAACCTTCCTCACTGTCCACTACACCTCCAATCTCTGTATCATCAGCAAATTTGCTGATCCAACTTACCACTTTATCATCCAGATCATCAATAAAGATGACAAATAACAACGGACCCAGCACTGATCCCTGTGGCACACCACTAGTCACAGGCCTCCACTCAGAGAAGCAATCCTCCACTACCACTCTCTGGCTTCTTCCATAGAGCCAATGTCTAATCCAATTTTTAAATAGCATTAGTTGCATGTGTTTGTGTTCAAAAAGCAGTGATTTCTGTAACAGTTGGGGAGAAATAAGCAGTAAGGTGATTGTGAATTATATTGCTCACTGCGGTTTCAAGCATTCAGGCTTGGAGATACCAGAAACGACAAGAAGTGAAAATGAAATGATTTCACTACTTAAACAAGTTGAGGACTATGAAGAATTTGAAGGTAACAAGAATAATCTTGAATGTTACAATGAAATGAAGATTTGGAGGATGTAATTGTTGAAGGAATTTTATGAAGGTAGTTGAGGTAGTACTAGGTGTCTGTGTTGATTTCTTCATTTACAGTTAATCAAAAAAACACATCAGCGTGCACTGGTGAATTCCTCTATCGATAACTATTAGGAACTAATACACAGATTTATAGTACTGTACTAGTATAGGTAGTATTCTAATTTGTTCCATATTTCATTTAAATACATAATTTGTTACACAGTTAAACAGTAGTTTTTTTTATACCTTTTTAACTATTTCAGTGAAACCAGCTAATTGGGGCAGTTGTTTAATTGGGCCAAAATGTACTTGTCCTGGTGTGTCCCAATTAAACGGAATTCACTGTAAAACATGATAAGTATAAGTAGAAAAAGTTAATAACTTTTACCTGAATCTGGATATATGATATCCCCATCTCCGACATAGATTGCCCACTGATTCAACTTGGGCCTCAATATCATAATCATGTCTCCAGGCTTTGGATGTGAGTTGCGCTGGAAGAAAAAAGATGGGTTCACATTTGAAACTAACTCCACCATGGAGGTCTGGTCAAAGACTGGTCCAGGTCAGAGGACCGTTTAGCTGCCTGTGCTCCAGAAGGGATGATGAAGACATCTGAAACTAGCAGAGTTGTTTGAAGTTGTATTCATTCCTGCTTCTGGATTCTAGTGGTTAGCATGTCAAACTGCAACAATTTAGTCACTTGTTAGTCTTCCGTGATCAAGGGAATGTAAACTGAATCTATGTAACTTATTCTCAGACAACACACATAAAAGTTGCTGGTGAACACAACATCTCTAGGAGGCATCTCTAAGAAGAGGTACAGTCAATGTTTCAGGCCGTCACCCTTCATCAGGACTAACTGAAAGAAGAGCTAGTAAGAGATTTGAAAGTGGGAGGGGGAGGGGGAGATCCGAAATGTTAGGAGAAGACAGGAGGGGGAGGGATGGAGCCAAGAGCTGGACAGTTGATTGGCAAAAGGGATATGAGAGGATTATGGGAAGGGAGGCCTAGGGAGAAAGAAAGGGGGAGGGGGGATGCCCAGAGGATGGGCGAGGAATATAGTGAGAGGGACAGAGGGAGAAAAAGAGAGAGGAAAAGAATATATATATATATAAAAATTATAATAAATAAATAATGGATGGGGTATGAGGGGGAGGTAGGGCATTAACGGAAGTTAGAGGAGTCACTGTTCATGCCATCAGGTTGGAGACTACCCAGACAGAATGTAAGGTATCGTTCCTCCAACCTGTGTGTGGCTTCATCTTGACAGTAGAGGAGGCCGTGGATGGACATATCAGAATGGGAATGGGATGTGGAATTAAAATGTGTGGTCACTGGGAGATCCTGCTTTCTCTGGCGGACAGAGCATAGGTATTCAGTGAAACGGTCTCCCAGTCTGCGTCGGGTCTCGCCGATATATAGAAGGCCGTATTGGGAACACCGGACGCAGTATATCACCCCAGCTGACTCACAAGTGAAGTGTTGCCTCTCCTGGAAGGACTGTCTGGGGCCCTGAATGGTAGTGAGGGAGGAAGTGTAAGGGCATGTGTAGCACTTGTTCCGCTTACAAGGATAAGTGCCGGGAGGGAGATCGGAGGGAAGGGATGGAGGGGGCGAATGGCCAAGGGAGTCGCGTAGGGAGCGATACCTGCGGAAAGTGGGGGGGGGGAGGGAAAGATGTGCTTAGTGGTGGGATCCCGTTGGAGGTGGCGGAAGTTATGGAGAATTATATGTTGGACCCGGAGGCTGGTGGGGTGGTAGGTGAGGACCAGGGGAACCCTATTCCTAGTGGGGTGGCGGGAGGATGGGGTGAGAGCAGATGTGTGTGAAATGAGAGAGATGCGTTTGAGAGCAGAGTTGATGGTGGAAGAAGGGAAGCCCCTTTCTTTGAAAAAGGAGGACATCTCCTTCATCCTGGAATGAAAAGCCTCATCCTGAGAGCAGATGTGGCGGAGATGGAGGAATTGCGAGAAGGGGATGGCATTTTTGCAAGAGACAGGGTGAGAAGAGGAATCGTCCAGATAGCTATGAGAGTCTGTAGGCTTATAGTAGACATCAAAAAGGGCCCATTTTAGTTACAGAGATCTAAATGTACACATAAACGTTGGAGCTCGTTTCTGAAGTAGATGGGTGACAGCAGCATATCGCAGAAAGCCACTTTATTTGGGCCGCTCCTGTAACTACTAAAGTGGTCACTGAATATATATCCTCAGCAATATCAATACAAGTGCGATAAGGATTTACTCTTTCTTTTTTTTTGTAATCTGCAACCAACATGGAGTTGAAGAGCCAGAGTCACTCCACAGCACGGAATCAGGCTGTTCAAAGCTAATTTTCCAATTAGTTTTTTACTTCCATGATGATTCACGTTGACTTCTGACTCTGTGTTTGTGCCTTCAGCCCCATTCACAGAAACATATTTGACACAATTAGGAAAGCTCTCCAATGTCTCTACTTTCTGGGTGCATTTAAGGCAGAACTTAATAAATTCTTGATTGGACACCACATCAAAGGTTGTGGGGAAACAGCCGGGGAGTGGGGCTGAGGATGGAGAAAAAAGGATCAGCCATGATTGAATTGCAGAGCAGAATCAATGGGCCAAAGGGCGTAATTCTGCTCCTATGTCTTGTGGTCTTATGGACTTCTGGCTCTGTGCTTGTGCCTTCAGCACATTTGCCACTACTTGTTCACTAGAACACATGCTACACAATCAGTAAAGCTCACCAACACGTCTACTTTCTGATGAGGCTGGGGTATACACATCTATGCTCATGTCATGCTACAGATGCACAGTAAAGAGCATCCCAACAAGTTTCATCAGTACATGATATGGAAACTGCACTGTGATAGACAGGAAGGCTGTATAACAGGTAGTCAAAACTGCCCAACGCATTACTAGCAGCAGCCTCTGGACATACATACAGAAGGGTGCTGGAAGAGGGCCGGTAACATCATGGAGAATCCCATCCACCTTGATGGTGGATGGTTTGTCCCACTCTATCAGGGAGGAAGCTACAAAGCATCCACGCCAAAACCACTAGCCTCAAAAATAGTTACTTTTCCCAAGCAGTAAGGCTAATCAACACCTCCACCCACTAACACAACCCTCCACATCCCCTAGCACCACTTCTTTATAATTTTCTGGCAGTGCCCTAATGTACAGACATTCCTGTGCCTAGCGTCTCTTTAGATACATACAATCAATCTCTTATGTGTTTATATTTATTGTTTTTTTTTAATTATTGTGTTCCTTGTCTTATTGTGGTTTTTAATCTTGCATTGAATTCAGAGTAACAATTATTTAATTCTCCTTTACATTTGTTCACTGGAAATGGCATTAAACAACTTTGAATCTTGAAAAGTCTTAGAGTTAAAAATTTATAAATGTACTCACCAGTGCACTCTGATACTCCTCTTCCATTGTTTTCACGTGTTGCCCGTCATACACATTTGAAAACTTGGGATTTGCCATAGGAATGATAGCGGAAACTCTGTCAGCCTGTGAGAAAAGATTTTGACAAGTTATTGTAAAGGATTCTGGAGTTTAAAAAAATCTTTTAAGTGGCTTTAGGGTGAAAGGGGAAAGATTTAGCTAAGATAGACTGGCAAATGACACTTCAAGGATTGACGGTGGATATGCAATGGCAGGCATTTAAAGGTTGCATGGATGAACTACAACAATTGTTCATCCCAGTTTGGCAAAAGAATAAATCAAGGAAGGTAGTGCACCCGTGGCTGACAAGAGAAATTAGGGATAGTATCAATTCCAAAGAAGTAGCATACAAATTAGCCAGAGAAAGTGGCTCACCTGAGGACTGGGAGAAATTCAGAGTTCAGCAGAGGAGGACAAAGGGCTTAATTAGGAAGGGGAAAAAAGATTATGAGAGAAAACTGGCAGAGAACATAAAAACGGACTGTAAAAGCTTTTATAGATATGTAAAAAGGAAAAGACTGATAAAGACAAATGTAGGTCCCCTGCAAACAGAAACAGGTGAATTGATTATGGGGAGCAAGGACATGGCAGACCAATTGAATAATTACTTTGGTTCTGTCTTCACTAAGGAGGACATAAATAATCTTCCAGAAATAGTAAGGGACAGAGGGTCCAGTGAGATGGAGGAACTGAGCGAAATACATGTTAGTAGGGAAGTGGTGTTAGGTAAATTGAAGGGATTGAAGGCAGATAAATCCCCAGGGCCAGATGGTCTGCATCCCAGAGTGCTTAAGGAAGTGGCCCAAGAAATAGTGGATGCATTAGTGATAATTTTTCAAAACTCGTTAGATTCTGGACTAGTTCCTGAGGATTGGAGGGTGGCTAATGTAACCCCACTTTTTAAAAAAGGAGGGAGAGAGAAACCGGGGAATTATAGGCCGGTTAGCCTAACGTCGGTGGTGGGGAAACTGCTGGAGTCAGTTATCAAGGATGTGATAACAGCACATTTGGAAAGCGGTGAAATGATCGGACAAAGTCAGCATGGATTTGTGAAAGGAAAATCATGTCTGACGAATCTCATAGAATTTTTTGAGGATGTAACTAGTAGAGTGGATAGGGGAGAACCAGTGGATGTGGTATATTTGGATTTTCAAAAGGCTTTTGACAAGGTCCCACATAGGAGATTAGTGTGCAAACTTAAAGCACACGGTATTGGGGGTAAGGTATTGGTGTGGGTGGAGAATTGGTTAGCAGACAGGAAGCAAAGAGTGGGAATAAACGGGACCTTTTCAGAATGGCAGGCGGTGACTAGTGGGGTACCGCAAGGCTCAGTGCTGGGACCCCAGTTGTTTACAATATATATTAATGACTTGGATGAGGGAATTAAATGCAGCATCTCCAAGTTTGCGGATGACACGAAGCTGGGTGGCAGTGTTAGCAGTGAGGAGGATGCTAAGAGGATGCAGGGTGACTTGGATAGGTTGGGTGAGTGGGCAAACTCATGGCAGATGCAATTTAATGTGGATAAATGTGAAGTTATCCACTTTGGTGGCAAAAATAGGAAAACAGATTATTATCTGAATGGTGGCCGATTAGGAAAAGGGGAGGTGCAACGAGACCTGGGTGTCATTATACACCAGTCATTGAAAGTGGGCATGCAGGTACAGCAGGCGGTGAAAAAGGCGAACGGTATGCTGGCATTTATAGCGAGAGGATTCGAGTACAGGAGCAGGGAGGTACTACTGCAGTTGTACAAGGCCTTGGTGAGACCACACCTGGAGTATTGTGTGCAGTTTTGGTCCCCTAATCTGAGGAAAGACATCTTTGCCATAGAGGGAGTACAAAGAAGGTTCACCAGATTGATTCCTGGGATGGCAGGTCTTTCATATGAAGAAAGACTGGATGAACTGGGCTTGTACTCGTTGGAATTTAGAAGATTGAGGGGGGATCTGATTGAAACGTATAAGATCCTAAAGGGATTGGACAGGCTAGATGCAGGAAGATTGTTCCCGATGTTGGGGAGGTCTAGAACGAGGGGTCACAGTTTGAGGATAGAGGGGAAGCCTTTTAGGACCGAGGTTAGGAAAAACTTCTTCACACAGAGAGTGGTGAATCTGTGGAATTCTCTGCCACAGCAAACTGTTGAGGCCAGTTCATTAGCTATGTTTAAAAGGAAGTTAGATATGGCCCTTGTGGCTACAGGGGTCAGGGGGTATGGAGGGAAGGCTGGGTTCTGAGTTGGATGATCAGCCATGATCATAATAAATGGCGGTGCAGGCTCGAAGGGCCGAATGGCCTACTCCTGCACCTATTTTCTATGTTTCTATGTTTCTATTTAGGGGGAACATTAGGGGGAACTTCTTCACTCAGAGAGTGGTGGGAGTTTTCTAAATCGATATATAGAGGGACCAACTAGAGGGGATGCAATATTGGATCTCCTGTTAGGAAACGAATTAGGGCAAGTGACAGAAGACTGTGTAGGGGAGAACTTTGATTCCAGTGATCATAACACCATTAGTTTGAATTTGATCATGGACAAGGATAGATCTGGTCCAAGGGTTGAGGTTCTGAACTGGAAGAAGGCCAAATTTGAAGAAATGAGAAAGGATCTAAAAAGCGTGGATTGGGACAGGTTGTTCTCTGGCAAAGATGTGATTGGTAGGTGGGAAGCCTTCAAAGGGGAAATTTTGAGAGTGCAGAGTTTGTATGTTCCTGTCAGGATTAAAGGCAAATTGAATAGGAATAAGGAACCTTGGTTCTCAAGGGATATTGCAACTCTGATAAAGAAGAAGAGGGAGTTGTATGAAATGTATAGGAAACAGGGAGTAAATCAGGTGCTTGAGGAGTATAAGAAGTGCAAGAAAATACTTAAGAAAGAAATCAGGAGGGCTAAAAGAAGACATGAGGTTGCCTTGGCAGTCAAAATGAAGGATAATCCAAAGAGCTTTTACAAGTATATTAAGAGCAAAAGGATTGTAAGGGATAAAATTGGTCCTCTTGAAGATCAGAGTGGTCGGCTATGTGTGGAACCAAAGGAAATGGGGGAGATCTTAAATAGGTTTTTTGCGTCTGCATTTACTAAGGAAACTGGCATGAAGTCTATGGAATTGAGGGAATCAAGTAGTGAGATCATGGAAACTGTGCAGATTGAAAAGGAGGAGGTGCTTGCTGTCTTGAGGAAAATTAAAGTGGATAAATCCCCGGGACCTGACAGAGTGTTCCCTCGGACCTTGAAGGAGACTAGTGTTGAAATTGCGGGGGCCCTGGCGGAAATATTTAAAATGTCGCTGTCTGTGGGTGAAGTGCTGGAGGATTGGAGAGTGGCTCATGTTGTTCCATTGTTTAAAAAAGGATCGAAAAGTAATCCGGGAAATTATAGGCCGGTGAGTTTAATGTCAGTAGTAGGTAAGTTATTGGAGGGAGTACTAAGAGACAGAATCAACAAGCATTTGGATAGACAGGGACTTATTAGGGAGAGTCAACATGGCTTTGTGCGTGGTAGGTCATGTTTGACCAATCTATTGGAGTTTTTCGAGGAGATTACCAGGAAAGTGGATGAAGGGAAGGCAGTGGATATTGTCTACATGGACTTCAGTAAGGCCTTTGACAAGGTCCCGCATGGGAGGTTAGTTAGGAAAATTCAGTCGCTAGGTATACATGGAGAGGTGGTAAATTGGATTAGACATTGGCTCGATGGAAGAAGCAAGAGAGTGGTGGTAGAGAATTGCTTCTCTGAGTGGAGGCCTGTGACTAGTGGTGTGCCACAGGGATCAGTGCTGGGTCCATTGTTATTTGTCATCTATATCAATGGTCTGGTTGATAATGTGGTAAATTGGATCAGCAAGTTTGCTGATGATACAAAGATTGGAGGTGTAGTAGACAGTGAGGAAGGTTTTCAGAGCCTGCAGAGGGACTTGGACCAGCTGGAAAAATGGGCTGAAAAATGGCAGATGGAGTTTAATACTGACAAGTGTGAGGTATTGCACGTTGGAAGGACAAACCAACGTAGAGCATACAGGGTTAATGGTAAGGCACTGAGGAGTGCAGTGGAACAGAGGGATCTGGGAATACAGATACAAAATTCCCTAAAAGTGTCGTCACAGGTAGATAGGGTCGTAAAGAGAGCTTTTGGTACATTGGCCTTTATTACTCAAAGTATTGAGTATAAGAGCTGGAATGTTATGATGAGGTTGTATAAGGCATTGGTGAGGCTGAATCTGGAGTATTGTGTTCAGTTTTGGTCACCGAATTACAGGAAGGATATAAATAAGGTTGAAAGAGTGCAGAGAAGGTTTACAAGGATGTTGCCGGGACTTGAGAAACTCAGTTACAGAGAAAGATTGAATAGGTTAGGACTTTATTCCCTGGAGCGTAGAAGAATGAGGGGAGATTTGATTGAGGTATATAAAATTATGATGGGTATAGATAGAGTGAATGCAAGCAGGCTTTTTCCACTGAGGAAAGGGCAGAAAAAAAACCAGAGGACATGGGTTAAGGGTGAGGGGGGAATAGTTTAAAGGGAACTAGTGGGGGTGCTTCTTCACACAGAGAGTGGTGGGAGTATGGAATGAGCTGCCAGACAAGGTGGTAAATGCGGGTTTTTTTTAACATTTAAGAATAAATTGGACAGATACATGGATGGGAATTGTATGGAGGGATATGGTCCGTGTGCAGGTCAGTGGGACTAGGCAGACAATGGTTCGGCACAGCCAAGAAGGGCCAAAAGGCCTGTTTCTGTGCTGTAGTTTCTATGGTTTCTATGGAGTGTGGAATGAGCTGCAATCTGATGTGGTAAATGCAGGCTCACTCTTAAGTATAAAGGATAAATTGGATAGATACATGGATGGGGGAGGTCTGGAGGTTTATGGACCGTGTGCTGGTCAATGGGACTAGCCGAATAAAGTTTTGGCACAGAATAGAAGGGCCGAAGGGCCTGTTTTCTGTGCTATAGTGTTCTATGGACCCTGATTCCAACTTACACTCAGTGGCCACTTTATTGGGTAACCCCTGAGTGTTCATGGTCTTCTGCTGCTGTAGCCCATCCACTACAAGGTTTGATGTGTTGTGCATTCAGAGATGCTCTTCTGCACACCACTGTTGTAACGTGTGGTTATTTGAGTTACTGTCATCTTCCTGCCAGCTTGAACCAGTCTGGTGATCTAATAAAGTGGCCACTGAGTGTATTTGGCAGTAAGATATTTGACTCACTCCATTGGGGTGGGAAATGGGGAAAAGGTTAGACTAAACTAATCCATGGAATACAAATGGATTACTCCCCTGGTGCCTCCCCCCACCCCCAAGTCCCGGCTCTTTGACATGTGACTCAGTCTGTGTTCATAGATTCCATGATTAGTTCAGCCTAACCTTTTCCCCGCTCCCTATCCCAGAATGAGTCAAATATCTTATTGCCAAACACACCCAGTGGCCACTTTATTAGGTTACCCGTATATAAGCTTGTTTATGCAACTATCTAATCAGCCAATCACGTGGCAACAACTCAATGCATAAAAGCATGCAGACATGGTCAAGAGGTTCAGTTGTTATTGTTACTACTAATAACCACCTGTTACAACAGTGGTGTGCAGAAGAGCATCTCTGAACACACAACACATTGAACCTTGAAGTTGATGGTCTACAGCAGCAGAAGACCACGAATGTACAGTACATTCAGTGGCCACTTTATTAGGGGCAGGAGGTACCTAATAAAGTGGCCACTGAGTGTATATCCCTCTATCAGGTCACCCCTCAGCCTCCTCAGTTCCACTGAGTGTATAAGACAACTGATAAATTTCAGGTATCATCATGTCCCTTACATTTGGAGGGTTAATTGCTGGTTGGAAGTCCATGTCACTCAGTGAATACTACAAAGAACAACTGATTTACGATGACGCTTTGTACTGACCTGAACTGATTTCTTTCTTCCATACCGAAGTAAGTGAACAAAGTGTTCACAGTTTGCTGTTGTTATACTGTAATACACTGTCTGTCCAGCCATTGCTTTAGCCATTTTTATAATCCAGCCAATGGGCAAAGATTCCCATACTCTGTCTGCACTGTTGTTGATAGAGTAGCAAGAACCTCCAGCGCTATTTGCAAGAGAATCCCTCCTGATCACACCAGTTTCTGTAGAACTAGATAATCCAGAACTCACACCTGAAAGCGATCCATCTAGAATTGAAATTAAAATATTTTAAGTAGTTGGACAGCATGCCTAGAATGGGTTGAATGGAAACTCAAGAGACTGCAGATGCTGAAATTGTCAGCAGTGACAATTGTCCCCAGTGGCCAATCTCTTAATCCCAATGTCAGTGCATATCCTCCTCTACAGCCACAATGAGGCCACTCTCAAGATGGAGGAGCAACACCTCGTATTCTGTCTTGGTGGCATGAACATTGATTTCTCTTAAATTCTGTTAATTTTTTCCCCAACCCCTTCCCTCTTCTATTCCTCACTGTGGGCCCTGTGTAATTTTAATGTTTCACTAATATTATAAATATATTGTTTGATTAAGAATTCTTTGTTTATTTATATAATTCATAATAAGTTGTATGTAAAAGTACGTGAATAGGATATGTCATGATGCTTCCAAGTCATAAGTGAGCGCCTCACTAAAGTAGGAATGAAATGTACACGATTTATCTCCAGCTCTGTGTTTTTCTTTCAATAAGTTTTATGTTTTGGAGTTACGAAACAAAACATTGGTGATGAGTAAGTTTTAAAACAAACCTGACGTGACTACCCACCTCATCTCAGGATGTGGCTTTTCATTCCAGAGCAAAGAAGATGCCCTTCTTCTTCAATGAAAGGGGCTTCTCTTTCTCCATCATCAATGCTACCCTCAACCGCATCTCTTCCATTTCACACACTTCTGCTCTCAACCCAACCTCCCGGCACCCAACTAGGGATAGGGTTCCTCTTGTCCTCACCTATCACCCCACCAGCCTCCGCGGCCAGCACATATATCTCTGGAACTCCCGCCACCTCCAACAGGATCCCACAGCAAGCACATCTTCCCCCCCACACACTTTCTGCTTTCCTCAGGGATTGCTCCCTATGTGACTCCCTTGTCTATTCATCCCTCTCCACTGATCCCCCTCCTGGCATTTAGCCTTTGCAAGCAGAATAAGTGCTACACCAGCCCCTATATCTCCTCCCTCACTACCGTTCAGGGTCCCAAATAGTCCTTTCAGGTGAGGAGACACTTCACCTGTGAGTTTGTTGGGGTCATATACTGTGTCCAGTGCTCCCGGTGTGGCCTCCTGCATATCAGTGACACCTGACGTAGATTGGGAGACAGCTTTGCCAAGCACCTATGCTCTGTCCAACAGAAAACAGGATTTCCCAGTGGCCACCCAATTTAATTCTACTTCCCATTCCCATTCCGATATGCCTATCCATGGCCTTCTCCACTGTTGTGATTACGCTACAGTTGGGTTGGAGGAACAACACCTTGTATTCCGTTTGGGTAGTCTCCAACCTGATGGCATGAACATCGATTTCTCGAACTTTCCCCCTTCACCCTTCCCCATCCCCTTTTCCCTCTCTCACCTTATCTCCTTGCCCACCCATTTTGGTTTGTTGCTCCTCCACCCTTTTCTTTCTTCCATGGCCTTCTGTTCTCTTTTATCAGACTTCCCTTTCTCCACTCCTGTATCTTCCAATCAGCTTCCCAGCTCTTTCCTTCATCCCTCCCCCTTCAGGTTTCACCTATCACCTCGTGTTTTTCTCTCTCCCCTCCCTCCACCTTTTAAATCTACTCCTCAGCTTTTCTTTCCTCCAGTTCTGCTGAAGGGTCTCAACCTGAAACGTTGCTTGTACTCTTTTCCATAGATGCTACCTGGCCTGCCGAGTTCCTCCAGCATTTTGTGTGTGTTGTATGGATTTCCAGCATCTGCAGATTTTCTCTTATTTATGACTACCTACCTGTTGAAGCGCAGTGAGATACCGAGTTAAAAAAAAACCACCACGTTTTGTTTCTTTTGGAATAAGAGAGAGATGTTGAAGTTTAAAAAAAGGGCAGAAAGTACAAATTCATGGGTTCATAAACGGTGAATTAAAAAAAAAAACCAGAAGTGGCTGGCTACATTGGATAAATAGGCATGGATTCTTGATTACCTGACTGGCAGACCACAGTACGTGTGCTTGCAACACTGTGTGTCCGACAGAGTGATCAGCAGCACTGGGGCTCCACAGGGGACTGTCTTGTCTCCCTTTCTCTTCACCATTTACACCTCGGACTTCAACTACTGCACAGAGTCTTGTCATCTTCAGAAGTTTTCTGATGACTGTGCCATGGTTAGATGCATCAGCAAGGGAGATGAGGCTGAGTACAGGGCGACGGTAGGAAACTTTGTCACATGGTGTGAGCAGAATTATCTGCAGCTTAATGTGAAAAAGACTAAGGAGCTGGTGGTAGACCTGAGGAGAGCTAAGGTACCGGTGACCCCTGTTTCTATCCAGGGGGTCAGTGTGGACATGGTGGAGGATTACAAATAGCTGGGGATACGAATTGACACTAAACTGGACTGGTCAAAGAACACTGAGGCTGTCTACAAGAAGGGTCAGAGCCGTCTCTATTTCCTGAGGAGACTGAGGTCCTTCAACATCTGTGGTCGGTGACCAGTGGTGTGCTTTAGGGATCTGTTCTGGGACCCCAACTCTTTGTGATTTTTATCAATGATCTGGATGAGGAAGTGAAGGGACGGGTTAGTAAATTTGCTGATGACCAAATGTTAGGGGTGTTGTGGATAGTGTGGAGGGCTGTCAGAGGTTACAACAGGACATTGATAGGCTGCAAAACTGGTCTGAGAATTGGCAGATGCAGTTCAACGCAGATAAGTGTGATGCGGTTAATTTTGGTAGGTCTAATATGATGGCAGAATATAGCATTAATGGTAAGACTCTTGGCAGTGTGGAGGATCAGAGGGGTCTTGGGGTCCGAGTCCATAGGACACTCAAAGCTGATACGCAGGTTGACTCTGTGGTTAAGAAGGCATATAGTGTATTGGCCTTCATCAATCGTGGGATTGAGTTTAAGAGTCGAGAGGTACTGTTGCAGCTACATAGGACCCTGGTCAGACCCCACTTGGAGTGCTGTGCTCAGTTCTGGTCGCCTCACTACAGGAAGGACATGGAAACCATAGAAGAGGTGCAGAGGAGATCTACAAGGGTGTTGCCTGGATTGGGGAGCATGCCTTATCAGAACAGGTTGAGTGAACTCAACCTTTTCTCCTTGAAGTGACGGAGGATGAGAGGTGACCTGATAGAGGTGTATAAGAGAATGAGAGGCATTGATCATGTGGATAGTCAGAGGCTTTTCCCCAGGGCTGAAATGGCTAGCACGAGAGGGCATAGTGTTAAGGTGCTTGGAAGTAGCTACAGAGATGTCGGGTAAGTTTTCTACGCAGAGAGTGGTGAGTGCGTGGACTGGGCTGCCAGCAGCGGTGGTGGAGGTGGAAAGAATAGGGTCTTTTAAGAGACCCCTGGATAGCTACATGGAGCTTAGAAATATAGAGGGTATGGGTAAAGCCTGTGTAGTTCTAAGGTAGGTTCATGTTTGGCACAGCTTGTTTGGCAAAGGGCCTGTATTGTGCTGTATGTTTTCTATGTTTCAATGTTTCTATACATTTTCCAACACTGTATTCCATCTGCCACTTTTTTGCCCGTTCCAATTTGTCTAAATCCTGCTGCAATCACTTTGCCTCTTCAGCACTACCTACCCCTCCACCTGTCTTTGTATCATTTTTAAACTTTGCCATGAAGCCATCAATTTCATTATCCAAACAATGTGAAAGTAGTGGTCCCAATACTGACCCCTGAGGGACACCACTAGGCACTGGCAACCAACCAGAAAAAGTCCCCTTTATTCCCATTAACTGCCTTCTGCCTGTCAGCCATTCCTCTATCCATGCCAGTATTTTTCTGTAACACCATAGGATGTTGCAACTCTCCTGAAGCAGCTTGTCTTGAGTGACAGTGAGTTCTGGGGCACAGATCTTCAGCCCTGTGGCTGGAAAGGTGTCAGATTTCTTTGATCTGCTATTTCCATTGCTCACAGCTGTTACTGGATGTCACTTGGAGTGAATTAAAGAGAGGTCACTTGAGGTTAGATCTTCAGTATAGTTTCCCCATGTGACGGGGTCCTGAATTACCCCTATGAATTGTGCTCGATTACCCCTTATGTACTGTGCTTTTGAAGAGAGAGAGAGAGTGATTTTAACACCGACAACTTGTTTTTAAGAAAGAAAGAGAGAGAGAAACGAAGACTAACTTTTGGACTGTCACTTTAAGGCACTGGGAGTAACTTCTGAATTTCTGTTGAGTTGGAGAGAGCAGCTCGTAAGTCGCTATGGTGACCGATGTTACGATTTTTCGGCAGTGTGTTTATACTTCCAAGGACATTTGCCTGCTTCTACATTTCTTACACAAAGGAAGGAGGAGTTGTTTGAATGACAGTTGGTACTCAGTACGGTGAGATAAATAGGAGGTCAGATAATATAGACCTCAGGCACATGTTTTGGACACTAAATGAGCTTTGTTGTGCCCACAGAAAAAGTGGGTTTTTGGAGGATCGATCAGTGGCTCTTGCAGTGTGAAAAGGGAGTGACCAGTGGGGAGTTGTTTGTGTGAGCAAACCTCGCCTGGGTTGATAATTCCACCACAGAAGAACGGTCCCCTTTGTTATGGTCACAGTCGGTGACTTTTAGAGGATTTCGGAAGGCAATGGGAAGATCAACAGCGTCAGCTCACCTGAAGACTCAAATCTTTCCCTCTCTTTCTCTCCATCGCTATTCAACTCAATACCACGAACTGAATTGAACTTTACTCATCATCGTAAGACTGTCTTTTTTTACCCCTAGACTTGAAGAAGCTTGGTTTTTCACGTATATTTCCACACTTACTGATATACTTACATCTATAATCATTGCTAACCTGTTTGATTTATCTACACGTGTATTACTGTATTATGTAGTTACTAATAAATAATATTAGTTAATAGCAATACTGGACTCCAAATTGTTTTCCATCCCTGCTGGTTCTTTAACCCGTCACGGGGTACGTGACACCCCATCACTCACATTATTGAATGTTCATAGTTCCCAGAATGTGACTTCCCGTTCCCTCCCATTCCCCCCCATTCCCCACCCTGCTTGTGTAGCACTAGGGATAACAAGGGAATTATACTCCACTTAGTCTGACATTAGTAGTTGGGAAGATGTTGGAGTTGATTGTTAAGGATGTGGTTTCATTGCACATTTAGACAGAGACATAACAAAGATTTTTACTTCCCATGTATGTGAAGGATGTAAGAAATAAAGTCAATTCAGTTCAATATCTTGGAACAAAATCAAGATGAGAGATTAAATTCAAATGTGATTTGTGTAATTTTCATTACTGAGGACCTGCCCTGTGACCAGAGATGAGATTGAGAACATTTCAAACAAATTTAAACTTTGACTTACCATATTCACTCAGATCGCCACTACAGATCAGAATGTGCCTTTCTTCTGAAAATATTCGGCTCCTGTTAGTTGTGCACTTTGCTCAGGTTTGCAACCTGTTTTTTCTTTCACTCATGAAATCGCTGTGTTGTGTACAACCCTTTTATAATCTGGTCTGGCAATTTAATATTTAAACTCCAGCACAGCAGAGTGCTCAATCAACACAACGTCCGCACCTCCACAAAGCTGAAAGTCTACAGAGCTGTGGTTATCCCTTCTCTCCTATATGGATGTGAGACCTGGACTCTGTATCGACGACACATCAAACATCTGGAGAAATTTCACATACGCGCCCTCCGCTCCACCCTTGGCATTCGTCGGCAAGACTGTGTCTCCAACCTGGAAGTCTTGGATCGCGCGGAGTCCACCAGCATTGAGTCCCTGATCATCAGAGCCCAGATGCGGTGGGTGGGACACGTTATCAGAATGGACGACCACCGTATGCCTCGCCAGCTGCTCTATGGTGAACTGGAGACCGAAAAGAGACCTCAAGGTTGTCAACTCAAGTGCTACAAAGACGCTGTGAAGGAAACCCTACGCTACTGTGACATCTAGCCAAAGGAATTAGAAGCTGCGTCTGCTGACAACACGCTGGCGAGCCCTGGTTTGAAGACAGGCGCTGTCAAAAATTGATGGAAAACCGTGAGCGGCGTCACAGAACAGCAGCCACAATTATTACTGAACGGACTTCCAGTGCCTCCGTTGTGCTCGACTCTGCGCTTCCAGACTGGGATTGCAGAGCCACCTCCGTCTTCACAGATGACCTGCACAACAACGTGTCTTTTTCGAATCCGAAGGACTACAACTATAATTGTCACATGAACAAGTACGTGTATGCACAGGAAAGAAGAGCTCAATTGCCATATCATTATCGGCAAATCAATTCAAGTTTAATTATTATTCAACCATACATAGATACAGCCGAACGAAACAGCGTTCCTCTCGGGCCAAGATCCAAAAATAGCAAGGAACGAAAGCATATTCACGCAATGAAAAACATATATATGCCCCCAATTGATCGTACAGTCTCCCAGCAGCGCACAGGCAATGACCATTCGGCCTGTCATCCAGCAATCAAACAAGGAAGGACAGCAGTGACAGGAAAGACTCCCTCCCTGCTGAGCACGGATGCCACACTGCACCGCTTCTGGCGTCTCCACACCTGGTTTGTTGCAGCAGGCATCCGTGACTTGAGGCCTAGTCCTTGCTGCAACTGAAGCTGCATAGCTCCCACAGCACCTGTCAACAGGCCTGCAGCAACTTACATTATCATTGTCCAACAGTCCTGCAATTGCAAGTGAAATGTCTGAGACAATTACCCACGGTTACGCTGCATGCTGCCTTTCAGCACAACCCTGAAGCCTTCAAGAAAGCAAGCAGCAACACAGTCCAGCAACTCCGACTTCCTGGCAGGCTCCTCCAACATCCCGACCACTCTTTCCCGACATCCTGCTGGTTCCACTGCAGACACCAGTCCAGCTACTCTGATCAACAAGCAGCTCATGGATGGGGTCGCCCTGCAGTACCCAAAGTTCTTGGAGTAGAAATCGCTTTCAATTATAAAAAAACAGATTTAGCAAAGAAAAAAGCATCTTTGGTTGGCCCCCAAGAGGCTACTGCATGCAAATGCGCCACCATCTTACTGGACATTTTGAATCATATACCCAGTATTTCAATCAAGTAGAATCATACACAAAGTAGTCACAAGTTAAAAAGATAAATTAAACATAAATTATACACAATTTTTACAAAAAAGAATAGAAGAAATGGAAATGTCCATTGCAGTGCAAATGGTCGTAATGTTGCTTTTACTGAGGTAGTGATTGGGATGTGCTAGTTGGTTTAAGAAACAAATGGCTGTTCATGAACCTGGTGGTATGAGAGTTCAGGCTTCTGTACCTCCTGCTCGATGGGAGTTGTGAGAAGATGGCATTGGGATCTTTTGGTGATCGATACTGCTGTTCTGCAACAACTCTTGATGTAGGTACTACCAAGGAGGGATGTGCCCCTGATTTATTGGGCCAAGTCCACTACTCTCTGCAGCTTCTTGTGTTTCTTCATTCAAATTAACATATCAGACCATAATGCAATCAGTCAGGATTCTTTCCAGTAGTTTTGTGAGCTACCTGCAAAACGTCACTATTGGTCACCAGCATCATCTTGGTCACTACCTTAAGGTTGATTTTCTTGGCGACTTCACAGTAGAACCAAGAAATTCAACAGAATCAATGAAAAATGATGCACAATTGAAGACTGACAACCAATGTGCAAAAGAAAGACAATCTATGCAAATACATGACTAGCTGGGGTGTTAGCTGGTACACCAGCCCTGTCAGCTTTCAATCCCTTCAGTCACTTATGTAAATAAATGACCTGAATGTAAATATATAGGGGTGGGCTATTAAGATTGCAGAGGATACAAAGATAATCTACAGTCCATATTCAGATTTGAAGTCTGGTGGCTGAAGTTAGTTGCTGAAGTTTTTTGCTATATGTGCTAACCCCAAAAATGCCCTAACAGTACCTCCTCTTGGCCCTCCTGGACAAAATAAATTTGTACCAAAAGAGGCCAAACTTTAGGAGGATCTGCTCAAACAGGGCAGCAGAAATGTCCTGTTTCGGAATCCATCCCAATGACTCTATGTGCATCTACATTGGGTATATAAAGGGAGTACAGGAGGATAAATACCTGGCCCTGGTGGCCCTGTCAAATAGTGCAAGCTGCATCATTTGCAACTCAACATCAGTAAGATAAAGGAGATGGTGACGGACTTTAGAAAGACTAAGCTTGCTCTGCTCCCTGTTACTATTGGTGGTGAGCATATGGATGTGGTGAGGACCTACAAGTACCTGGGGGTACCCTTTCGTCTGGCCTATCTCAATGGCCCATGATACTATCGTTGAATAGGTCAATCCTACTGCTATCCCCAAATCTAAAACTTCCTGGTGGCCTGAGCTCAACCTCAAACCTGATTAGATTTCCCCTCAACCTGACAGGTATGGCAAGTCCTGCAAAAATTCACAACATCCTTTCTTAAACTAGGCCAGTAAAATTCCTTCATAATTCTGTTCACTGTCTTCGTCACTCCACAATGTCCACCTAAAGGCATACTGTGAGCCATGTTTAAAATTTCAGCCCTGTAAACTTTCTGAACCACCACGTGAAGTTCAGTAACCCAATTCTCACTTGTAGGCACAGTGGCTGGTCTCCACTTCCTCATCAATGCCCCGTCTTTAAGGTAGTATCCCACTGACTCTCTCTGAACCTCCTCTTCTGTGAGAGCTGTCTCTCTTAAAGCCACCATTTCAGAATCTCGCTTCTGTTCCTCTATAAGTTCATCCCTGGACAAGGACAAACCTTTCTCATACACCTTACTCTCCAAATCCTGTTGTAACATAGAAGGTAGAGAAGTCTGTGATGCATCATCATACTTTAAAACTCTGGTTTTGCTATCATGGGCCTCAACAGTCTTCCTACACATGCTTCGAGTAACTGCACATGTGGGATAAACATCATCTTGGAGAGGGGTCAACCTCCCCCCATTGTTTACTAAACTTAGCATTATCACCAGACTTATAACTATCATGTGTACATTGTGGAAGAGGCCAAATAATCCATTCATCCTATTTCTATGACCTTCATTCTGACATGTTTCCATAACTTCAATCAACAATTACAACCCATTACAGTCCTTCTCCACAATATCATCATGAATAACATCATAACCTTGCAGGTGTTTACCTCCAAATGTCCAAACAAAATTCCACAGAGTGGCACATACTTCTTCAGCAGGCCTTTGACCTGCAAGCAGGGTCAAAGGTCTCGCAACCAATCCAACTCTTCCCAGCACTTTATCCAAAAGTCCAGGAACAACACTTTTCCCCTCATTTTCAGGAACACTTACCTCATCAGCCACCTCATCACTAACTTTTAAAACACTGTCTAATACAAGTGACTGAGAATCCTCACATTCCACTGGTACCAGGGTTAACCCCTTATTCACTGAACCAAGATCATCTGACACAAAAAAACTGCATTCCTTTTCAACCAAGTCAGGCACCTCAGAGTTTAACTGAGCTTCAACACAAGGTACAGAACTCTGTGAATTCACAGGTACTTCAACAACCTGAACACAGGCAATCAGGACAGCTGCCTCTTCTGGGTTTTCATCCCTTGTCCCAGTTTCAAATTCAAAGTCACCCTGAATCTCCCAGCTACTCTCTGGGTAAATCTCATCTGGAGTAAGTGCAAGCTCGTGGGTTAAAACAACTTTGTCTGCTTTCTTAGCAGACTCCCGCAGGGTGGCGGCATCCTCTTCATCTAGGTATGCCCTTACATCATCAGGAATACAACTTTTAAATTCATCAAACAAATCAAGCTCTTTCAAGCTGTAAAAATCATTAGGGTCTGACACTAAACCTCTCGGCTGCCACATCTCCCTTTTAAACTGTCTCTGTCTTTCTGCCTCTTCTCTCTGTTTGTCTGCCGCTCTAGCCTCATGGATCCTCTGCCTTTCTGCTTCATCAGCCTCGAGCTGTTTTAATTGCAATTTCAATTTCAATTTCAACTGAACCTCAGCCTCAGTATGTACCTTACCTTCAGCAAATAAATCTAACGCCTCCTCATCAAACATTCCCTTATCTATAAAACGCTGGGCTATTACCGTCTGCATCTCAGCTCTCCTCATGTTAGTGGTCACCTTTAGTCTTAACTTTTGAGCAATTCGCAACAGCACATTCCTCGTAGCATCATCCAACACCTCAGGGGTTGGTTCTGCCGCAAACTTATTAACTTCAAACTCCATTTCTGCTGATATTCCACACAACCAAATCAAAAGGGATTTTCCCCAATCAATTCAAACAGCACCCCCCCCCCCCATCAATTTGTTCATATCACGGACACAGGCCTCAATTTTGATAGGGACCCCGTGACATGTTAAAGAACCAGCAGAGATGGAAAACACTTTGGAGTCCGGTATTGCTATTAACTAATGGAATTGATTAGTAACTACGCAATACAGTAATATAAATGCAGATATATAAAACAGGTTAGCAATGATTATATATAAGTAACTGTGGAATATATATGAAAACCAAGCTTCTTCAAGTCTATGGGTAAATAGGTAGTTCTTACGATGATGAGTAAAGTTCAGTTCAGTTCGTGGTATTGAGTTGAGTAGTGATGGAGAGAGAGAGAGAGGGAAAGATTTGAGTCTTCAGGTGAGCTGACGCCGTCGATCTTCCCATTGTCCTCCGAAATCCTCTAAAAGTCACTGACTGTGACCACAACAAAGAGGACCGTTCTTCTGTGGTGGAATTATCAACCCAGGCGAGGGTTGCTCACACAAACAACTCCCCACCGGTCACTCCCTTTTCACACTGCAAGAGTCACTGATCGATCTGCCTGATCAATCCTCCAAAAACCCATTTTTTTCTGTGGGCACAACAAAGCTCATTCAGTGTCCAAAAACATTTGCCTCAGGTCTATCGTCTAACCTTCTATTTATCTCACCGCACTGAGTACCAACTGTCACTCAAACAGCTCCTCCCTTCTCTGTCTGTGTAAGAATACAAGCAGGCAATGTCCTTGTAGAAATGTAAACATACTGCCGAAAAATCATAACACCATCTCAAAGCAGTCTTCGCCTCTCTTTCTCTTAAAAACAAGATGTCAGTGTTAAATAACGCCCTCGCTCTCTTTTTTTAACAAGGTGCCAGGTGTTTGGCACGTCTTTCTCTCTCTTTTCAAAAGCACAGTTCATCGCTAATTTGCTTAGACAGTTCAAAAGTATATCCCTTAAAGGGAAATTACAGGCTGCAGACAGCAGTGATCACAGTTGAAAAGAGGTACATCTACAACAGTAACTAGTAGTTTTGTAAGCTACCTGAAAAATGTCACTGTTGGTCACCGGTGCTGTCTTGGTCACTACCTTGATATTCATTTTCTTGCTGACCTCACAGTGGAACAAAAAAACACAGCAGAATCAATGAAACACTACACACAAACACTCTTTCAGTGGCTAAGGAGTTGCAAATGAAATCAAACTTTTTTTGCAGTAGCTATTGGCCTTACAACAGAGGGTAGGCCAACAATGATCAAAGAGTCAAAGAAAAGTACAGCACAGAAACAGGCCATTCGGCCCATCTAGTCTGTGCTGAGCTATTTAACCTGCCTACTCCCATTGACCTGCACTGGGACCGTAGCCCTCCATACCCCTATCATCCATGTACCTATCCAAATTTCTCTTAAATGTTGAAATTGAGCTTATGTGCACCACTTGTGCTGGTAGCTCATTCCACACTCTCACGATCCTCTCAGTGAAGAAGGTTCCCCTCATGTTCTTCTTAAACTTTTCACCTTTCACCCTTAACCCATGACCTCTAATTGTAGAACCACCTAACCTCAGTGGGAAAAGCCTGCTTGCATCTACCCTGTCTATACCCCTCATAATTTTGTATACCTCCGTCAAATCCATATAACTCAGACCTGGCAACATCCTTGTAAGTTTTCTCTGGACTCTTTCAACCTTATTTATATCTTTCCTGAGGGTAGGTCACCAAAACTGCGCACAATACTCCAAATTAGGTCTCATCAATGTCTTGTACAACTTTAACATAACATCCCATCTCCTGTACTCAGTACATATCTCTCTCTCTCTCTGGGACTGGGGAAGGCAGCTCTAGGATTGTGGTCACTCCAACAAAGACTATGTTTTTAGAGCTGAGGTGATCAGTCTTGTAAATTTAAAGCAGATTAGTAAGGGCATCAAAGATGACAGGGAGAAGGCAGAAAAATGGGGATGACAGAGATAATAAATGAGCCAGGATGGAATAGCAGAAAAAACTCAATGGGCCGAATGACCTCAGTCTGCTTCTATGTCTTATGGCCTTAAGGAGCTCCAACATTTACAACACTTTCTCTTGTATGTCATGTGACTCCCATCACTGGAGTGTTCTCCATCTGATACCACTGGCTTCAGTTTCACCTGATGACACGGACAGTTCCTCCTACCCTACCTCTGGGTTCCAGGAGGCTTGGAACTGAACAGTCTTGGGAAAACACAAATCGCACTTTGATACATTGTTTACAGTTGAGAAAGTGGTATTTGAGAGCACTATTAACAATAGGTTTCATCGCTATTAATGCTGTTTGGCCTGCTGAGTTCCTGCAGCATTTTGTGCGTGTTGCTTTGGGTTTTCCAAATCTGCAGACTTTCTCATGTTTGTAATTAGGTGGTTGCTGGCTGGATTGGATTTTCCCTACCAGTTGTGAACAGGAGATACTGGGACAGTATCTGGGAAATACTGGGACAGATACTGGGAAAGCGTGAGCACCTTTATGTTAATTGACGATGACATCTGAGAAGACCTGTCCTGGGACGAACACACTAATGTGACCTCGAAGAAGCACATAGTGGTTAGTGTGACGCCATTACAGCTGGAGTTCAGTTCAGGTGCCATCTGTAAGGAGTCTATGTTCTCGCCATGGATTAAGTGTGTTTTCCCCAGTTGCTCCATTTACCTTCCACAATCTAGAGACATACTGGGAAGGCTAATTGCTCATTGTAAATTGTCCCATGATTAGGTTAGGGTTAATTGGGGTTGTTGGGTTTTGTTGAGGCAGCAAAACCTCAGTCAAGTTAGTAAGACATGATTTGCCCCACAGAAGTCCATTCTGGCTCTCCCTATTTGGGCCATGTTTTTCCAAATGCTCACAAATCATATCTCTAAGAATTCTCTCCTGTAACTTCCCTACCACTGATGTGAGACTCATTGGTCTATGGTTTCAAGGACTATCCCTGGTTCCCCTGCAGAGTAACAGAACATTAACTACTCACCAGTCCTCTGAGACCTTGCCTGTGGCTAGAGAGAACATGAAGATATCGGTCAAGACCCCAGCAACCTCATCCCTTGCCTCTCTCAATAAACTGGGGTATATCCTATCAGGACCTAGGGATTTGTCCACCTTTTCATAGACCCAATGCTGCCTCCTCCTTAACCTAAACATGCCCTGGCATATTACCTGTAGTATGCCTGGCACTGATTTCCCTGTCCTCTATGTCCTTCTCCTTGGTAAGTACTGATGTAAGGTACTCATTAAGGACCTCAACCACATCCATCACATCCAAGCCAACGTTACCCCCTTTCTCCTTGGGTGGTCTTACTCTCTCCCTAGTTATCCTCTTGTTCTTGATGTATGTATACAATGCATTAGGATTCTCCTTCATCCTACCTGCTAAAGACCTTTCATGTTCTCTCCAGGCTTTCCTAATTCTCTTCTTGAGTTCTCTTCTGGCTTCTTTATAACCCAAAGGCCTATATTGGATTCTAGCTTCCAAATCTTTACATACTTTTTCTTTTCCTTCTTGACTAAATTTGTCACTTCTCTCAACATCTAAAGTTATCTTACCTTGCCATCCCTCTGACTGGAACTCTGCCTGTCCTGTACTCTGTGCAGTTGATCTTTAAAACACCCTCCACATGCCCAAATAGCTGGTCACAATCAACTCTCCCTAGTTCCTGCCTAATGCTCTCGTAATTTGCACTGCTACAAATTAATACTCTTCTGCAAGGACCATTCTTAGGCTTTTCTATACTAAGAAGTTAATGTCACTGTTCCCTAACTGCCCACCGACTGAAAGGTCAGCCACCTGACCAGATCATTTCCCAGCACCAGGTCCAATACAGCCCCTCTTCTTGTTGGACTATCTGCATATTGATTTAAGAAACCCTCCTTGATGCACCTGACAATTTCTGCCCCATCTAAGTCTCTAGCATTAAGTCGGTCCCAGGGAAATTGAAGTCTTGCATGAAACAACCTGATATTTAGAACTTCCCTTCATCTGCCCGAAAATCTGTTCCTCAATGTCCTGGTGGCTATTGGGGGTCAGGTATAATCCTAACACTGTGTAGGCAGAAGGGGTTAGTTTAGTTCAGCATTTGATTACTAATTTACTTAGTTTTTTGCCCAACAAGGTGGGCTGAATGGCCTATTCTAATGCTATACTGTTCTTTGTCCTGTGTTAGTAATATTTATCTCTGTACTGTACTGCTGGCACAAAAAACAAATTTCATGTCTTTAAGTCAATGATAATAATTCTGACCCTAATTCTGAACCATGTCTTTCCCAGCCCGAACCTGACTGGAGTGAGTGGAATCTGACTGTCATTTATGTATCATAAAGCCATTCAATATGGAACCCCCTTGTAATATGCCCCATCCATGTGGATGCAGCCAGCTGGGAGACCAAAGTCACTCAGACCCCCTCAGAGAACAGTTGATGTATTGCCTTGATTTGTATTTGCCCGATATGATTTCTTTTCTCCATGTCTGTCTGTCTAGGTACCATATCTGATGTGGATGTTGGTGACCATGGTTTTCCATATAGATCTATCCCTTGTTCTTTGGATGACTTCCATTTCTTCAATGTGTAGCCACCTGGCTAGGCTTCTGAAGTAAATTAACAAAGTGTTCACAGTTGTCTTCCAGTAAACTGTAACACACTTCCTCTCCTACATTTGCTTTTGCCCTTTCCATTACCTCATCAATGGGTAACGGTTTCTATTTTCTGTCTGACTGTTGTTGACACACCAGTGATCACCTCCAATGACTGTAGCAAGAGGCTCCCTCTTAATCACAGCAGTTTTTTCAGAGCTAGACAATCGAATACCCACAGCCGCACTCACTCCATCTAGAAAACATATTAAAGGATTCTTTACTGAATCTGATAGAATCCCCGGGATGGGTTGAATGGAATGGGGACAGAGATTCCAGGGAAGGGAAGGATCTGGATGGGAACCAATATCCTGACTGGAAGGTTCACGAATGCTGCTCAGGAGGGTTTAAACTCGTTTGAGAGGGGGATGGGAACCATAGCACCAGGACAGAAAACAGAGGGATAGAGAGAAGATAGATGTCAGGCCAGTGAAAGCAGCCAGAAGTGAAGCAATAGATACAAAAGAGAAGGAGGTAAAAGATGTGTGTGTGTGTGTGTGGGGGGGGGGGCACGAGGTGGAATAACCTGCACTACTAATCCGGGGCAATATCACAACTGCACTCAGACGGGACATAACGGAAGGCTTGGTCCACTGAGCTTATATGGGTGGGACTCAAAAATAGGAAGGGTGCAATTACTCAAATAAGATTGGACTACAGACCTCCCAGTAGCCACGGGGAAATTGAGGAAGAGGTATGCAGGCATGTGAAGGAAAGAGGTAAAAACATCATATTTGTTGTTATGGGAGACTTCGACTTACCTAGAATAAACTGGTACCTTCTTAGTGCAAGCAGTATTGATGGAGCAGAATTTGTTAGGTGCATCCATGAGGGTTTCTGAAATCAATATTAGATAGACCAACACAAGGAGAGGCTGTAGTGGACCTGGTTGGGTAATGAACCTGGCCAGGTGACTGACCTTTCAGTGAGTGAGTGATTAGGGGACAGTGACCTCAACTCCTTAAGTCTTCAGATAGCTATAGAAAAGGATAAATATGGACCTTGTGGTCATGTGAGCATTGGGCAGGAACTAGGGAGAGTTAATTGGGAAAGCTGTTTTTGGGCATATGGAGGGTGTAGGTATGTTCCAGTCTGAAGGAAGGACAAAGATGGTAAGGTAAGATGACCTTAGATGCCAAGAGAGTTGATGAGTAAACCTTCGGAATCTGGAATTCTGTAGAGCCCTTTAGGATTATAAGGAAGCCAGCGAAGAGCTCAGGAAGTTTATCAAGAAAGCCAGGAGTGGTCCATGTAAAAGTCCTTGGCAAGTAAAGAAATCCCAAGGCATTGTACACACCCGTCAAGAGCAAGAGGATATATAGGGGGAGCATAGACCAGCGGTCCCCAACCACCATGGTAAGGCATGCGCTACCGGGCCGCGAGGAAACGATATGATTTGGCGATAGGAGTCAGCGGCACCTTTCCCTGTCACGCCCACTGTTGAGCCATTACGCATGCGAGGTCATTACCCGCGCGTCATCCATGTCAGCGCGGGAAGAAGATCAATTCCTCGAGCTTGCAAATGACGGCGGGCTGAAAAGTATGTTTGACATAACATCTCTGCCGGCATTCTGGATCAAAGTCAAGGCTCAATATCCTGAGATAGCCACGAAAGCACTGAAAACGTTGCTTCCATTTCCAACATATCTCTGCAATGAATGCAACGAAAACTAAATTGCGGAATAGACTGGACATAAGGAACCCCCTTCGAGTATCGCTGTCTCCCATCACCCCTCCATAGGACCGTCTTGTTGCAGGAAAACAAATATTCAGCCCAGGGCTCCCACCGATTCAGCGATATTGGTGCGTTGCAATGATTTTATATGTTCATACGAGGAAAATATGCGCTGTGTGTTTGATATCCAAACGTTACTTAAAATGTTATGATGCTATTATAAGTGACTTATATAACCATGTAACAATTACGGGACGGAAATAGGCGATCTCTGCCCTTCTAATCCGTGCCGAACGCTACTCTCACCTAGTCCCACCGACCTGCACTCAGCCCATAACCCTCCATTCCTTTCCTGTCCATATACCCATCCAATTTTTCTTTAAATGATAATATCGAACCTGCCTCTACCACTTCTATTGGAAGTTCGTTCAACACTTCAAGCTCCCCTGTCCTCCCCTGGTAATTGTCTTATCGCTATAATCATGCGAGGAAAATATGCGCTGTGTATTTAATATTAAATTCGTTAGATAAACCCTTTTAGAAACGAAATTGAGGGTATTAGCCACTTATCACCTATATTCCGGTCGTGATTAACACACGCCGCCGCCACCAACAGAATCGGCAAAAACAATTTTTAAGAAATCAGCATGTAGACGCACTGGTGCCCGCGCAAGGCTTCATGGTCATTGTAGTCTTTCACGGGGTAAACCCAACGTATTTGACTGCTACTCTTGTACGTTAGCAACCCTACCGCCCGGTCGGCCGGTCCGCAGTACGAAAAAGATTGGGGACCCCTGGCATAGACCACTTAAAGATAAAGGGAGATCAGTGCAGGGTGTATTAACAGTCTAGGCTATTTCAAGGTAAAGATGGATAGAGTGTTGTGTCCCTATAAGAGCATTAAGGTGGATAGGTCTGCAGGCTTGAAAGGATATGCCCCAGTATACTGACAGAGGCAAGGGATGAGGCCTTGACCAATATCTCATGGTTTATGGTGTAGTTCAGAAGGCATATGGCATGCTTGCCTTTATTAGTTGAGGCATTGTTCAGAAGTCAGGAAGTTGTGTTGCAGCTTTATAAAAGTACAGCTGTGCTGCATCATGGAGTATTGCATACAGTTCTGGTCAGCACACATTATAGGCTTTGGAGAGGGTTCAGAAGAGGTTTACCAGGATGTTGCCTGGATCAGAGGGTATGTGCTCTAATGAGAGGGTAGATGACCTCTGACCTACTGAATAAGCTGCGGACACACTCAGCTCTGCTGTCACAGGATCATTGCAGAAAATCTTTCGTACCAAATGCAATAAGCATATACGACTGCTCATCTCTGTGCGACACTACTGTACCCATCATAGTACAATTTAAAGTTAAAGTTCTGTCCCAAGCCTTTGTGGCCCATCAGGCCTGTGCTTATGCCGGTTTCTGTGGCGTGAAGCGACTGAGAGTACGAGACTCTTCCCCCCCCCCCGATAGGACACCAGTCTATCATGAGGTTAACCCCCAGTATTTGCCGGTACCCATTTTCAGCTGGGTGGACTGGAGCATTGTGTGGTTAAGTGCCTTGCTCAAAGACACAACATGCTGCCTTGGCCGAGACCCGAACCCATGACCTTCAGATTGTGAGCCCAACACCCTAACCACTTGGCCACGCGCCACACTAGTGTCTGCTTATTTCCTGTATTATTATCACACATTGTTACATTAGTATTGTGTATATTATTATTCTGTACTTCATTATTAATTAAGTCTGCACACTGCTAAGTGTGTTTTTAAATGTTGCCGCTGTAATGAAAGAATTTCCCACTTGGGATCAATAAAGTATTTATTATTATTACTATTATTATTATTACTTTGATTATTAAAACTTTGGTTGTTTTACTGGAGCAGCAAAGGCTGAGGGGAGATCTGATCAAGGTTTGTAAAATTATGAGAGGCATAGATAGAATAGACAAGGAGTATCTGTTTTCCAGGGTTGAAATGTCTAACACCAGAAGGCATGCATTGAAGGTGAGAGGGGGCAGGTTCGAAGGGGAATGTGAGGGGTAAGTTTTTTACTCAGAGGGTGGTGGGTACCTTTGTTGTGCTGCCTGGAGTGGTGGTTGAAGCATTACAGACTTTTAAGAGATGTTCACATTGGCAGATGAATATAATGAGAGTAGAAACATATGGACATTGTGTAGGCAGAAGTGATTAGTTGAGCTGGCCATTTGATTATTAATATAATTGGTTTGGCACAACACTGTGAGATGAAGGGTCTGTTCCTGTGCTGCACTGTCCTGTGTTCCAGACTTCTTCAATACAAGATGCATGAAATAGGAGAAAGGGGCATCCATAGCTTTTACCTGAAGTTAAATGTACAACTTCTCCATCTCCAGTGTAGATGGCCCAATGTTGATATCCTGTCCGGAATATTTCAATCAAGTCTCCAGGTTGTGGTTTACGAGAAGGCTGGAAACAAGACAGGGATCACAATAGAGAGCAGCAGGGGATGTTTGAAATGTATTTGTTTATAGCTGTATGGATTTGAGTGGTGTGAACAACTCCAACAAGTGGTGTGCCACAGGGATTGGTGACCAGAAATGAGATTAAAACACTTCAAACAAAATTACAGAGCAACACGCACACAAAATGCTGGAGGAACTCAGCAGGTCAGGTAGCATCTGTGGTCAACGTCTTGGGCTAAGACTCTTCATCAGGACTGGAAAGGAAAGGGGAGGAAGCCAGAATAAGAAGGTGAGGGGAGGGGAAGGAGTACAAACTGGAAGGCAATACAGTAGCTGAGACCAGGTGGGCGGGTTTGGGGTGATGAAGTAAAAAGCTGGGAGATGATAGGTGGAAGAGGTAAAGGGCTGGAGAGGAAGGAATCTGACAGGAGAGGGGAGTGGACCGTGGGAGAAAAGGAAAGAGGAAGGGCACCAGTGGGACATGATAGGCAGGTTAGTAGAAGAGAAGAGGCAAGAGGGGAGCCAGAGTTGGGAATGGAAGAGGAGGAAGGGGGAGAGTGAAAAATTACTGTATTTTAGAGAAATCAATGTTCTTGCCATCAGGTTGAAAGCTATCCATTTGGAATATGAGATGCTCCTCCAGTCTGAGTGGCCTCCTTATGGCAGTACAGGAGGTCATGGACCAAAATGTTGGAATGGGACTGGGGATTGGAATTAAAATGGTTGGCCACTGGGAAACACTGCTTTTTGGATGAGCGAAGGTGTGTGACAAAGCAGTCCCCCAATCTGTGTCCAGTCTCACCAATGTAGTGGAGGCTTCTTCAGGAGCACCTCACACAGTGGACAATCCCAACAGATATGCAGGTAACATGTTGCTTCAACCAGAAGAACTGTTTGGAGCCCTGACTGACAATAGACAATAGGTGCAGGAGTAGGCCATTCAGCCCTTCGAGCCAGCACCGCCATTCACTGCGATCATGGCTGATCATCCACAATCAGTATCCAGTTCCTGCCTTATCCCCATAACCTTTGATTCCGCTATCTTTAAGAGCTCTATCCATCTCTTTCTTGAAAGCATCCAGAGACTTGGCCTCCACAGCCTTCTGGGGCAGAGCATTCCATACATCCACCACTCTCTGGGTGAAAAAGTTTTTCCTAAACTCCGTTCTAAATGGCCTACCCCTTATTCTTAAACTGTGGCCTCTGGTTCTGGACTCACCCATCAGCGGGAACATGCTGCCCGCCACCAGCGTGTCCAATCCCTTAATAATCTTATATGTTTCAATAAGATCCCCTCTCAGCCTTCTAAATTCCAGTGTATACAAGCCCAGTCGCCCCCTTCTTTAACATATGACAGTCCCGCCATCCCGGGAATTAACCTTGTGAACCTACGCTGCATTCCTTCAATAGCAAGAATGTCCTTCCTCAAATTTGGAGACCAAAACTGCACACAGTACTCCAGGTGTGGTCTCACCAGGGCCCTGTACAGCTGCAGAAGGACCTCTTTGCTCTTGTACTCAATTCCCCTTGTTATGAAGGCCAGCATGTCATTAGCTTTCTTCACAGCCTGCTTGCTTTGCTGACTGATGTACAAGAACACCTAGATCTCATTGTACTTCCTCTTTTCCTAACTTGACTCCATTTAGATAATAATCTGCCTTCCTGTTCTTACCACCAAAGTGGATAACCTCATATTTATCCACATTAAACTGCATCTGCCATGCATCTGCCCACTCACCCAGCCTGTCCAAGTCACCCTGCATTCTCATAACATCCCCCTCACATTTCACACTGCCACCCAGCTTTGTGTCATTGGCAAATTTGCTAATGTTACTTTTAATTCCCTCATCTAAATCATTAATGTATATTGTAAACAGCACTGAACCCTGCGGTACCCCACTGGTCACCGCCTGCCATTCCAAAAGGGACCCATTAATCGCTACTCTTTATTTTCTGTCAGCCAGCCAGTTTTCAATCTATGTCAGTACTCTGCCCCCAATACCATGTGCCCTAATTTTGCCCACTAATCTCCTATGTGGGACTTTATCAAAGGCTTTCTGAAAGTCCAGGTACACTACATCCACTGGCTCTCCCTTGTCCATTTTCATAGTTACATCCTCAAAAAATTTCAGAGGATTAGTCAAGCACGATTTCCCCTTTGTAAATCCATGCTGACTTGGACCAATCCTGTTACTACTATCCAGATGTGTCATAAATTCATCTTTTATAATTGACTCCAGCATCTTTCCCACCACCGATGTCAGGCTAACCAGTCTATAATTCCCTGTTTTCTCTCTTCCTCCCTTCTTGAAGAGAGGGACAACATTAGCCACCCTCCAATCCACAGGAACTGATCCTGAATCTATAGAACATTGGAAAATGATTACCAATGTGTCCACGATTTCTAAAGCCACCTGCTTAAGTATCCTGGGATGCAGACCATCAGGTCCCGGGGACTTATCAGCCTTCAGACCCAGCAGTCTATCCAACACCATTTCCTGCCTAATATAAATTTCCTTCAGTTCATCCATTACCCTAGGTCCTTTGGCCACTATTACATCTGGGAGATTGTTTGTGTCTTCCTTAGTGAAGACAGATCCAAAGTACCTGTTCAACTCGTCTCCCATTTCCTTGTTCCCCATAATAAATTCACCCATTTCCGTCTTCAAGGGCCCAATTCTGGTCTTAAATATTTTTTTCCTTTTCACATACCTAAAGAAGCTTTTACTATCCTCCTTTATATTCTTGGCTAGTTTACCTTCATACCTCATTTTTTTCTCCACGTATTGCCTTTTTAGTTACCTTCTGTTGCTCTTTAAAAGCTTCCCAATCCTCCGGCTTCCCACTTGTCTTTGCTATGTTATACTTCTCTTTTATTTTTATACTGTCCATTACTTCCCTTGTCAGCCACGGCCTCCCCTTACTCCCCTTAGGATCTTTCTTCCTCTTTGGAACGAACTGGTCCTGCGCCTTCCGCATTATTCCCAGAAGCACTTGCCATTGCTGTTCCACTGTCATCCCTGCTAGGGTATTGTTCCATTGAACTTTGGCCAGCTCCTCCCTCATAGCACCATAGTTCCCTTTGTTCAACTGTAATACTGACACTTCCGAGTTTCCCTTCTCCCTCTCAAATTGTACATTAAAACTTATCATATTATGGTCACTACCTCCTAATGGCTCCTTTACCTTGAGGTCCCTGAGCAAATCCGGTTCATTGCACAACACTAAATCTAGAATTGCGTTCTCTCTGGTAGGCTCCAGTACAAGCTGTTCTAAGAATCCATCTTGGAGGGACTCCACAAACTCCCTTTCTTGGTGTCCAGTACCAACCTGATTCCTCCAGTCTACCTGCATGTTGAAGTCCCCCATAACAACTGTAGCATTACCTTTGCAACATGCCAATTTTAACTCTTGATTCAATTTACACCCTACATCCAGACTACTGTTTGGGGGCCTGTAGGTAACTCCCATTAGGGTCTTTCTACCCTTAGAATTTCTCAGTTCTATCCATACTGACTCTACGTCTCCTGATTCTATGTTCCCCCTCGCAAGGGACTGAATATGATTCCTCACCAACAGAGCCACCCCACCCCCTCTGCCCATCAGTCTGTCCTTTCGATAGGACGTATACCCTTGAATATTCATTTCACAGGCCATGTCCACTTGATGTTGTTATTCCCACAACATCATACTTACCAATTTCCAACTGTGCCTCAAGTTCATCTACTTTATTTCTTATACTCCGTGCATTCATATATAATACTTTTAATTCATTACTCCCCTCACCTCCCATATCAATTCCTATTTCACTTGGCCATACTGTACGATCCCTTCTTGAGCTTTCTGCTCTGTTGATTCTGCTGTCTTTCTTAACTTTTCTTATTCTCACTTTCCCTTTATCTCCATCCTTATATTTCCAGTTCGTCCCCTCCCCCCAACTACTTAGTTTAAACACACCCGTGTTGCAGAGGCAAACCTGCCTCCCAGAATGCTGGTGCGCCGCTTATTAAGGTGCAACCCGTCCCTTTTGTACAATTCATCCTTACCCCGAAACATACCCCAGTGGTCCAAGAATGTAAATCCTTGCTTCCTGCACCAATTCCTCAGCCACACATTCAGGTCCATTATCTCCCTGTTCTTGACCACTCCAGCACGGGGAACTGGAAGCAAACCAGAGGTAACCACCCTGGAAGCACAAAATAATCTGCAGATGCTGGGGTCAAAGCAACACTCACAGCACACTGGAGGAACTCAGCAGGTCGGGCAGCATCCGTGGAAAAGATCGGTCGACGTTTCGGGCACAAACAGCACCAATGCAGTTGACCTTGTAGTGCAGAAAGAGTTGGGAGCATTACCAGAGAAGGCTTGGAACATGGATTGTTCCATGTAACCAACAAAAAGGCAGGTAAAGGCAGAATCAAATATTGCTGTGATGATTGTACGTTCTGGTATCAATTGTTTGGTGATAATAAAGTATAAAGTATAGCTGGAGTCCATACAGGTTCCCATGGCCACACCTTGAGCTTAGAGAAAGTGGAAGGAGACCGAAGAGAAATATTTGACCCAGATGGAGGAGGGTGGTGGTGGAGGGGAACTCGTCAGGTCTGCTGTCGAGAAGGAAGCAGAAATAAACTTACATTTAGATTTGGCATTTTCACTTTGAACGTCCTCTGATTTTCACAGCCCTTCAGATCAGAATGTACCTTGCTTTTGAAAAGATTCTGCTTCTGTCCTTTCTGCTCTTGGCTCAGCAACTTGCTTTCACTTTCATTTATGAAACTTCCTGTGTCAAATCCAACTCTTTTCTAATCTGCTCTGACAACACCAACCTCAATAAACCACAATTTAACAGTCAACGCCGAGTTTATTGACATGTGCGCTAGTTAATGTATGCTCAGGTGCAATAAAAAGCAGAATTGCAGCAACATTACTGGGAAATAGCATCATGTATGCAATATTAACAAGATAAGCACAAAAATAAAGTATGAATTACACACAATTTTTACAAGAAAGAACATAACCAAAATGAAAATCCTTTGTGGTGCAAAGTAGCAACTCACGTTTTTTTTGGAGCTCTGACCAGTAACCAATCAGCTTTGGGATTGATTAGAAGGAACAAATGAAGGAAGTCAGGGGGACGTGCAGCGGCCATCGTCAGAGTGGATAGAGTTAGAGTGGTGATCTTGCCTTAGCTCTTCGAGGCTTTAGTGAAGCGAGGCTTTAGTAAGAAAGAGCAAAAAAAGAAGAGATGTAGTTAGAGTTACACCTCCCCCTTTACATTTGCTCAGCTAGGACAGTAGAGATACCAGGCAGGATAGTGGAATGGTCCTCTTGTGGGATGTGGGAAAACAGGGTCCCTAACGACCACAACTGCAGGAAGTGCATTCAGCTGTAGCTTCCAACAATCTGCGTTAAGGAGCTGGAACTGGATGAACTCCAGATCATTTGGGAGGCTGAAGGGGTGATAGATAAGACATATGGAGAGGTAGTTACACCCAAGGTGCGGGACACAGAAACTGGGAGACAGTCAGGAAGAGGAGAGGGGTTAAAGAGACAGTGCAGAGTACACTGTGGCTCTCCCTCTCAACAACAGGAATATCACTTTGGATACTGTCAGGGGGAATGACCTGGCAAAGGAAAGTCACAGTGGTCAAGCCTCTGGCATTGAGTCTGATTCTGTAAAGAGGCAAGCTGTGGGGATAGGAAATTCATTAGTTAGCAGAGCAGAAAGCAGGTTCTATAAGTGAGAAAGAATTTGAATTGACTTTATTTCTTAAGTCCTTCACATACATGAGTAAGCATATTTACATTACATCTCTGTCTAAATTATAGTAATTTGTAATAAATAGTATATACAATCAGATATACAACAGACCAGCCAATATAACTTAGAAATGCAATTGTGTTGGCATGAATTAATCAGTTTGTTGGTCTGCCTGTTGGTCCTGGCTTTTATGCTGCAGTTCTGTTTCCCAAGTGGAAGCAGCTGAACCAGTTTGTGGTTGGGGTGACTCGGGTCCCCAATGACCCTCGGGCCCTTTCTACACACCTGCCTTTGAACATGTCCTGAATAGAAACATAGACATAGAAACATAGAAAATAGGTGCAGGAGTAGGCCATTCGGCCCTTCGGGCCTGCACCGCCATTTATTATGATCATGGCTGATCATCCAACTCAGAACCCCGCCCCAGCCTTCCCTCCATACCCCCTGACCCCTGTAGCCACAAGGGCCATATCTAACTCCCTCTTAAACATAGCCAATGAACTGGCCTCAACAGTTTGCTGTGGCAGAGAATTCCACAGATTCACCACTCTCTGTGTGAAGAAGTTTTTCCTAATCTCGGTCCTAAAAGGCTTCCCCTCTATCCTCAAACTGTGACCCCTCGTTCTGGACTTCCCCAACATCGGGAACAATCTTCCTGCATCTAGCCTGTCCAATCCCTTTAGGATCTTATACGTTTCAATCAGATCCCCCCTCAATCTTCTAAATTCCAATGAGTACAAGCCCAGTTCATCCAGTCTTTCTTCATATGAAAGTCCTGCCATCCCAGGACATCTACATCTACAGGCTTTAGATGTTTCAGAAAGGACGGAGGGAGGCAAAAGAGGTGGGGGCATGGCACTGCTGATCAGAGATAGTGTCATGGCTGCAGAAAAGGAGGGATTGTCTATTGAGTCTCTGTGAGTAGAAGTTAGGAACAGGAAGGGGTCAATAAATCTACTGGGTGTTTTTTATAGACCACCCAATAATAACAGGGACATCGAGGAGCAGATAGGGAGACAGATTCTGGAAAGCTGTAATAATAACAGGGTTGTCGTGGTTGGAGAGTTTAATTTCCCAAATATTGATTGGTATCTCCCTAGAGCAAGGGGTTTAGATGGCGTGGAGTTTGTTGGGTGTGTTCAGGAAGGTTTCAAAACACAATATGTAGATAAACCTGCAAGAGGAGAGGCTGTACTTGATCTGGAATTGGGAAATGAACCTGGTCAGGTGTTAGATCTCTCAGTGGGAGAGCATTTTTGAGATAGTGATCACAATTTTATCTCCTTTACCATAGCATTGCAGAGGGATAGGAACAGACAAGTTAGGGAAGTGTTTAATTGAAGTAAGGGGAAATATAAAGCTATCAGGCTGGAACTTGAAAGCATAAATTGGGAACAGATGTTCTCAGGGAAATGTACGGCAGAAATGTGGCAAATGTTCAGGGGATATTTGCATGGTGTTCTGCATAGGTACGTTCCAATGAGATGGGAAGGATAGTAGGGTACAGGGACTGTGGTGTACAAAGGCTGTTGTAAATCTAGTCAAGAAGAAAAGAAAAGCTTAAGAAAGGTTGAAAAACTAGATAACGAGAGAGATCTAGAAGATTATAAGGCAAGCAGGAAGGAGTTTAAGAAAGAAATTAGGAGAGCCAGTAGGGGCCATGAGAAGTCCTTGGTGGACAGGATTAAGTAAAATCCCAAGGCATTCTACAAGTATGTGAAGAGTAAGAGGATAAGACGTAAGAGAATAGGACCAATCAAGTGTGACAGTGGAAAAGTGTGCATGGAACCGGAGGAGATCACAGAGGTACTTAATGAGTACTTTGTTTCAGTATTCACTACGGAAAAGGATCTTGGCGATTGTAGGAATGACTTACAGTGGACTGAAAAGTTTGAGCATATAGATATTAAGAAAGAGGATGTGCTGGAGCTTTTGGAAGGCATCAAGTTGAATATGTCACCAGGACTGGATGGGATGTACCCCAGGCTACTGTGGGAAGCGAAGGAGAAGATTGCTGAGCCTCTGGCAATGATCTTTGCATATCTTTGGGGTCGGGAGAGATTCTGGAGGATTGGCGGGTAGCAGATGTTGTTCCCTTATTCAAGAAAAGGAGTAGTGATAGCTCAGGAAATTATAGACCAGTGAGTCTTACTTCAGTGGTTGATAAGTTGATGGAAAAGATCCTGAGAAGCAGGATTTATGAACATTTTGAGAGGCATAATATGATTAGGAATAGTCAGCACGGCTTTGTCAAAGGCAGGTTGTGCCTTACAAGCCTGATTGAATTTTTTGAGGATGTGACTAAACACATTGATGATGGTAGAGTAGTAGATGTAGTGTATATGGATTTCAGCAAGGCATTTGATAAGTTACCCCATGCAAGGTTTATTGAGAAAGTAAGGAGGCATGGGATCCAAGGGGACCTTGCTTTGTGGATCCAGAATTGGCTTGCCCACAGAAGGCAAAGAGTGGTTGTAGACGGGTCATATTCTGCATGGAGGCCGGTGACCAGTGGTGTGCCTGAGGGATCTGTTCTGGGACCCCTTATCTTCGTAATTTTTTATAATTAACCTAAATGAGGAAGTAGATGGTTGGGTTAGGAAATTTGCTGATGACACAAAGGTTGGGGGTGTTGTAGAGAGTGTGGAGGGCTGTCAGAGGTTACAGCAGGACATCGTTTGGATGCAAACTGGGCTGAGAAGTGGCAGTTGGAGTTCAACCCAGATAAGTGTGAGGTGGTTCATTTTGGTAGGTCAAATATGATGGCAGAATATAGTATTAATGGTAAGACTCTTGGCAGTGTGGAGGATCAGAGGGATCTTGGGGTCCGAGTCCAAAGGACACTCAAAGCTGCTGCGCTGGTTGACTCTGTGGTTAAGAAGGCATGTGGTGCATTGGCCTTTATCAACCATGGGACTGATTTCAAGAGCCAAAAGGTAATGTTACAGCTATATAGGACCCTAGTCAGACCCCACTTGGAGTACTGTGCTCAGTTCTGGTTGCCTCACTACAGGAGGGATGTGCAAACTATAGAAAGGGTGCAGAGGAGATTTACAAGGATGTTGCCTGGATCCCTTATGAGAATAAGTTGAGTGAACTCAGTCTTTTCTCCTCAGAGTCACGGAGGTTGAGAGGTGACCTGATAGAGGTGTTCAAGATGACGAGAGGCATTGATCGTGTGGATAGTCAGAGGCTTTTTCCGGGGCTGAAATGGCTAACACTAGAGGGCACAATTTTAAGGTGCTTGGAAGTAGGTACAGAGGAGATGTCAGTGGTAAGCTTTTTACGCAGAGTGGTGAGAGCTTGGAATGGGCTGCAGGTGACGCTGGTGGAGGCAGATATCATAGGGTCTTTTAAGAGGCTCCTGGATAGGTACATGTAGCTTAGAAAAATAGAGGGCTATGGGTAAGCCTAGGTAATTTCTAAGGTCAGACATGTCCGACACAGCTTTGTGGGCCGAAGGGCCTGTATTGTGCTGCAGGTTTTCTATGTTTCTATGTGGTCCAGAACAGATAGAACTTATTACGGTACATCTGCTAATTATTCTATGAGATGATTACACCTCCTTATATGTAAGCCTCTTGACACAGAGTTCATCATTTTATTTGTTTCCTTGATTTTGTACCCACTGACCTTTACCCGTTGAGATTGCAATATCACTGTAACTGTCTGCAGATCTCAGCATCTCAACAGGGTACATTATTGATTTTGAATTCCCTGTTAACAGACTGGGTAACTGCTTCTTACCCCAGGCTGTGACTAATGAATACCTTGCCACTATTGTGGACTCATCACAAGGACAGTGAGTTGTTTACTGTTTGCCTGTGCAACAAACTGCATGCATTTTCAATAATATTTATTAATTTATTTGTGGTAATATTTTGTTTTATATTCTGTGTGTGATAAATTTTGTGGGTGCACTGTGGTCCAGAGGAACACTTTCATTTGGTTGTATGAATGTACAGTCAGATGATAATACACTTGAACTTGAGCTGAAGTGACATGGGTCTGGGGAAGGAACACTTCAGAATGCCTTGAACCGTGTAGATGAGGGATCTGACGGTGGCAGAGGGGAAATGGTGAGGCAAAAAGAATCAAAGAGCCACTGATACCTTGGAACAAAAGTACAATGGGAACTAAAATCCAAATGTGCTTGATTTAAGTTGGATATTAGCATGTGCCCTTGGGGATTGAATCAGCACAATCTCTTTAGAAATGACTATTTCCATAATCTGACACGAGCTTAGTTTGGGGTAAAGAATCTTCCCTCTCCCACATAAACTAATGCAATGACCAAAGGAACATTTCTCCACTCGATATGTGGGCTGTTTGCCTGGACCGAGAGTTGCCACTGATTTAAGATCAGACTAAAATAATATTCAGGTAGGCATTAATAAAGGTACCAGAGTCACTTCAGTCAGAGAGTGGAGAGAATGAGGAGCTTGCATTGACAGGGTGTGGCTGAGGTGAGCAAAGGAGATATTTTCTGAGGAGGCTGAATAAATGTGAGAGAGAAATGAACTTGGGTAAGTTTGAACAATTTACACACCGGTATTTCAGAAGGAGTGTCTGGCCTGATGGTTGAGTAGCATTGAGGTAACACCCAGGACAACCCTTGGTTCCCTGGTAACTGAGGGCGAGGTGAAGAGGGTTGAGGGGAGGAACAGAAACACCTGCAATTGGGACAAATAACCTGTTATGTTGTCTAAATTCTCTTTACACATCTACACGCGTCACAGTTGTCACATGGGGCTAGCAGAGTGAGGACTTGTTAAAATGGTAAGAAAGCCAAAAAAACTATGGACAAGACATTTCAACATAGACTTGGCACAGAAGGATATGCACGATCTCTCACACTCTCACTCTCTCACTCTCACTCTCAAAGACTTGGCACACAAGGATATAATTCCATACAGAGAGGGATGTACTATCTCTCACTGTTTCACACCTCTCACTCACTATCTCTCTCTTTCACACACACACACAATCTTGCCCCACATCTTTTTGCAGGGCTCCCCTCTCCCTCGTTTGTATTTGTTTCAGTTGCCCCTTCTGCCAGCTGACTCCCGGAGACTCTGTCTCTTCCCTCCTTTACCCTGTGATATCCTTTCTGGCATTCCCACATCTACGTTCCCTTCCCACCATCTCAGTCCTGCTCGCTCTCTGTGTGGGAGTGAGACCGCCCACCAGTTGCTGCTGTTTGCCCTTCTCAGGGCTGTTTGCCGGTCGCTGATCACAGCCGGCACCACTTCGTCCATTGTCTCAGCAGCCATGTTTCTCCCAAGGCCATTTGGTGTCAAAGAAACCCTCAGGGAAATCTCATTCAGTTCTTTAACTTAATGTGTTTTTTTTGTGCTGCAATGGATCGGAGTAACAATTATTTTGTTCTCCTTTACACTTGTGTACTGGAAATAACATTAAACAATCTGGATGCACCCAGTCAGGATATTGTCAACTGTAAGTCTGTGGATGACTGTTTGAATGTTTGGTGATGTGCTGAACCTCCTTAAACTCTTTGAGAAGAGAAGAGTTGATGCAACTTCATCCTGATGGGCTTCACACCTGGTCTGGTTGCTAAAGGATGTGGTTTGCAAAGTGAAGTAACTAGGTAAAAAAAAATCCCTTACTCACTCTTCCTTCAGTTAGTCCTGATGAAGGGTCTCGGCCTGAAACGTCGACTGCGCCTCTTCCTATAGATGCTGCTTGGCCTGCTGCGTTCACCAGCAACTTTGATGTATGTAACTAGGTGAGTTCTTGCATGCATGAGCCCAACACAAGGCAATGCAGGGATGTTAATTGGCCTCCATTAAACCACAGCTAAGTTTTTTGTACCATTGTCCTTAGACCATCTGTGTAAATTACTCAGCCCTCCGTATTCCTACCATCCATGTACCTATCTAAACATCTCTTCAACATTGAAATCAAGCTCACGTGCATCACTTGGGCTGCACTCGTTCCACACCCTCACCACCCTCTGAGCGAAGAAGTTTCTTCACTCATGTTCCCCTTAAACTTTTCACCTTCAGCCTCAACCTATGAGCACTTGTTGTAGTCCCACAAAACCTCAGTGGAAAAAGTCTGCTTGCATTTACCATATCTATACCACTTATAATTCTGTAAGCCTCTGTCAAATTTCCCCTCAATCTTCCACATTCTAGGCAATAAAGTTATAACGTATTCAGTCTTTCATTCTAACTTAAGGCTTCTAATCTCTGCAACATCCTCTGTAAATTTTCTCTGTCCTCTTTCAATCTTATTTACATCCTTATTGTTGGTAGGTGACTAAAACCCACAGAACTAATCCAAATTAGGCCTCATCAACATCTTATGCAACTTCAACATAACATGTCAACTCCTGGACTCAATACATTGATCTATGAAGGCCATCATGTCAAAAGCTTTCTTTACCATCCTATCTACCGGTGATGCCACTTTCCATGACTTATGGACCTAAATTCCCAGATCTCTTCGTTCTCCCCCACTCCTCTGTTCCCTACCACTCACTGTGTAAGACCATACACTGGTGAATCCTCCCAAAGCAAACGCCTCACACTTTGACTATAAATGCCATCTGCTTTTTTTCAGCCCGTTTTTCCAACTGGTCTAGATCCTGCTGCAAGCTTTGGTATTCATCCCACTGTCCGCTACATCCCCAATCTGGTTGTTATCTGCAAATTTGCTGACCAGTTAACCACATTGTACATAAGGTCAACATCCAGTGTCTTGCCTTCATCAACTTTTTGCTAACCTCTTCAAAAAACTGAATGAAATTGGCTAGACACAACCTACCATGCACAAACCCATTCTGACTATTCCTAATCAGTCCCTGTCTATCCAAATACTCATATATCTAGCCCCTCCAATAACTTTCCCACTGCTGAGGTCAGGTTCAATGGCCTATAATTTCCTGGCTAATTCTTAGAGCTTTTCTTAAACAGGAGTACATTATTAACTATCCTTCAATCATCCGCTACTTCACCTGTCACAAAGAATGTTTTAAATATCTCTTCTCGATCATTTCATTATGGTTGATCCTATTCCTCTCAACCCCATTCTTCTACCTTCTCATAACTTTAGGTGCACTGACCAATCAAGAATCTATCACCTTTCCTGACATATACCCAATGACTTGGCCTCCACTGCAGCCTTTGGCTATGAATTCCAGATTTACCTCTCTCTGGCTAACAAAATTTCTTCCCATCTCCTTTCTAAAAGAACATCCCCGCTATTCTGAGGCTGTGTCCTCTGGTGGTCTTCCACAGGAGCCATCCTCTCCACAACCACTCTATCAAGGCCTTTCAACATTCAACAAATCCCAATAAGGTCACTGCTCATTGTTCTGAATTTGAATGAAGACAGGGCTAGAACCCTGCTCCTCAGATGACCAGCCTATCAATCCTGGAGCCACTTCTGTGAGAGAAAATCCTCTCCAATGCCTGCACATCATTTTCTAGATAAGGGGTCTAATACTGCTGACAATATTCCAAGTTAGGCCTCACTAGTGCTTTTGAAATTACATCTTTGCTTTCATATTCTAATCCTCTCAAAAGGAAGCCTAATATTGCAATTGCCTTCTTCACCACCAATTCAACCTGCAAATTAACCCCTAACAGTTTTGACAGGCAAGATTTTCCTTGAAGGAAACCATGCTGATTTTGGCCTATGTGCCTGCATTAACCCTGAAACCACATCCTTAACAATCAACTCCATTATCTTCCCAACTACTGAAGTCAGGCTAAGTGGAGTATAATTTCCTTGTTATCCCCAGTGCTACACAAACAGGGTGGGAATGGGAGGGAATGGGAAGTCACATTCTGGGAACTATGAACATGCAACAATGTGAGTGATGGGGAAACTACACTGAAGATCTACCCTCAATTGACCCCTCTTCAATTCACTCCAAGTAACATCCAGTAACAGCAGTGAGCAATGTATAGCAGATCAAAGAAATCTGACACCTTTCCAGCCACAGGGCTGAAGATCTGTGCTCCAGAACTCACTGTCACTCAAGACAAGCTGCTTCAGGACAGTTGCAACATCCCATGGTGTTACAGAAAAGATACCGGCATGGCTGACAGGCAGGAGGCAGTGAATGGGAATAAAGGGGACTTTTTCTGGTTGGCTGCCAGTGACTAGTGATGTTCCTCAGGGGTCAGTATTGAGACCACAACTTTTCACATTGTTTGTCAGTGATTCGGATAATGGAATTGATGGCTTCGTGGCAACGTTTAAAGATGATACGAAGACAGGTGGAGGGGTAGGTAGTGCTGAGGAAGCAAAGTGATTGCAGCAGGATTTAGACAAATTGGAACGGGCAAAAAAGTGGCAGATGGAATACAGTATTGGGAAATGTATAGAAACATTGAAACATAGAAAACATGCAGCACAATACAGACCCTTTGGCTCACAAAGCTGTGCCGAACAACCTTAGAACTACCTAGGCTTTACGAATAGCCCTCCATTTTTCAAAGCTCCATGTAGCCAACCAGGAGTCTATTAAAAGACCCTATCGTTTTTGCCTCCACCACCACTGCCAGGAGCCCATTCCACGCATTCACCACTCTGCGTAAAAAAAACTTACCCCTGACATCTCCCCTGTACCTACTACCAAGCACCTTAAAACTATACCCTCTTGTGCTAACCATTTCAGCCCTGAGGAAAAGCCTCTCACTATCCACACAATCAATGCCTCCCATTATCCTGTACACCTCTATCAGGTCACCTCTCATCCTCCGTCACTCCAAGGAGAAAAGGCCGACTTCACTCAACCTATTCTCATAAGACATGCTCCCCAATCCAGGCAACATCCTTGTAAATCTCCTCTGCACCCTTTCTATGGTTTCCAAATCCTTCCTGTAGTGAGGCGACCAGAATTGAGCACAGTACTCCAAGTGGGGTCTCACCAGGGTCCTATATAACTGCAACGTTACCTCTTGGCTCTTAATCTCAATCCCATGATTGATGAAGGCCAATACTCCGTATGCAGAATATGACCCATCTGCAACTACTCTTTGCTTTTTGTGGACAAGCCAGTTTTGGATCCACAAAGCAATGTCCCATTGGATCCCATGCCTCCTTACTTTCTCAATAAGCCTTGCATGGGGTACCTTATCAAATGCCTTGCTAAAATCCATAAACACTACATCTATAGCTCTACCTTCATCACTGTGTTTAGTCACATCCTCAAAAAATTCAATCAGGCTCGTAAGGCATGACCTGCCTTTGACAAACCCATGCTGACTATTCCTAATCATATTATGTCTCTCCAAATGTTCATAAATCCTGCCTCTCAGGATCTTCTCCATCAACTTACCAACAACTGAAGTAAGGCTCACTGGTCTATAATTTCCTGGGCTATCTCAACTCCCTTTCTTGAATAATGGAACAATATCCTCAACCCTCCAATCCTCCGGAACCTCTCCTGTCCCCATTGATGATGCAAAGGTCATCGCCAGAGGCTCAGCAATCTCCTCCTTCGCTTGCCATGGTAGCCTAGGGTACATCCCATCCGGTCCTGGTGACTTATCCAACCTGATGCTTTCCAAAAGGTCCAGCACATTCTCTTTCTTATTATCTACATGCTCAAGCTTTTCAGTCCACTGCACGTCATCCCTACAATCACCAAGATCCTTTTCCGTAGTGAATACTAAAGCAAAGTATTCAATAACTACCTCCGCTATTTCCTTCAGTTCCATGCACACTTTTCCACTGTAACACTTGATTGGTCCTATTCTCTCACGTCTTATCCTCTTACTCTTCACATACTTGTAGAATGCCTTGGGGTTTTCCTTAATCCTATCCACCAAGGCCTTCTCATGGCCCCTTCTGGCTCTCCTAATTTCATTCTTAAGCTCTTTTCTGCTCACCTTATAATCCTCTAGATTCCTATCATTACCTAGTTTTTTGAACCTTTTGTAAACTCTTCTTTTCGTCTTGACTGGATTTACAACAACCTTGTACACCACGGATCTTGAACCCTACCATCCTTTCCATCTCTCATTGGAACGTACCTACGCAGAACCCCACGCAAATATCCTCTGAACATTTGCCACATTTCTTCCATACGTTTCCCTGAGAACATCTGTTTCCAATTTATGCTTTTAAGTTCCTGCCTGATAGTCTCATATTTCCCCTTACTCCAATTAAACGTTTCCCTAACTTGTCTGTTCCTATCCCTCTCCAATGCGATGGTAAAAGAGATAGAATTGTGATCACTATCTCCAAAACGCTCTCCCACTGAGAGACCTGACACCTGACCAGGTTCATTTCCCAATACCAGATCAAGTACAGCCTCTCTTCTTGTAGACTTATCTACATATTGTGTCAGGAAACCTTCCTGAACACACCTAACATACTCTACCCCATCTAAACCTCTCACTCTAGGGAGATACCAATCAATATTTGGGAAATTAAAATCCTCCACCACAACAACCATGTTATTATTACTCCTTTCCGGAATCTGTCTCCCTGTCTGCTCCTTGATGTCCCTGTCACTATTGGGTGGTCTAAAAAAAACACCCAGTAGAGTTATTGACCCCTTCCTGTTCCTATCTTCCACGCACAGAGACTCCGTAGACAATCCCTCCATAAATTCTTCCTTTTCTGCAGCCACGACACTATCTCTGATCAACAGTGCCACGCCCCCACCTCTTTTGTTCCCCCTCCCTGTCCTTTCTGAAACATCTAAAGCCTGGCACTTGAAGTAGGCATTCCTGCCCCTGCACCATCCAAGTCTCTGTAATGGCCACAACATCATAGCTCCAAGTACTGATCCACGCTCTAAGCTCATCTGCTTTATTCATGATACTCCTTGCATTAAAATAGACACATCTCAAACCATCGGACTGAGCACATCCCTTCTCTATCACCTGCCCATCCATCCTTTCACACTGTCTCCAAACTTTCTCCATTTGTTAGCCAACCTCCCTTTTCTCAGTCTCTTCAGTTTGGTTCCCACCCCCCAGCAATTCTCGTTTAAACTCTCTGGAAGAGTCTTAGCAAACATCCCTGCCAGGATATTGGTCCCCCTTGGATTCAAGTGCAACCCGTCTTTTTGTACAGGTCACATCTGCCCCAGAAGAGGTCCCAATGATCCAGAAATCGGAATCCCTTCCCCCTGCTCCAATCCCTCAGCCACGCATTTATCCTCCCCCTCATTCTATTCCTATACTCACTGTCACATGGCACAGGCAGTAATCCCGAGATCACTACCTTTGAGGTCCTGCTTCTCAACTTCTTCCCTAACTCCCTGTAGTCTGTTTTCAGGACCCCCTCCCTTTTCCTACCTATGTCATTGGTACCAATATGTTTCATGACTTCTGGCTGTTTTCTTCCCACTTCAAGATATTGTGGATGCAATCAGAAACGTCCTGGACCCTGCCACCTGGGAGGCAAACTACCATCTGTGTTTCTTTCCTGCGTTCACAGAATCACCTGTCTGACCCCCTAACTATCGAGTCCCCTATCACTGCTGCCATCCTCTTCCTTTCCCTACCCTTCTGAGCCACAGGGCCAGACTCTGTGCCAGAGGCACGGCCACTGTTGCTTCCCCCAGGTAGGCCGTTTCCCATCCCCCCCAACAGTACTCAAGCAGGAATACTTATTGTTAAGGGGGACAGCCACTGGGGTACTCTCTAGTACCTGCTTCTTTCCCTTCTCTCTCCTGACTGTTACCCACTTCTCTGTCTCCTGTGGTCCCGGGGTGACTACCTGCCTATAGCTCCTCTTTATCACCTCCTCACTCTCCCTGGCCAGATGAAGGTCATTGAGCAGCTCCAGTTCCCTAATGTGGTCTATAAGGAGCTGCAGCTCGACGCATCTGGTGCAGATGTGGTGTCCAGGAGGCCGGGAGTCTCCAGGACCTCCCACATCTGGCACGGAGCACAGAAAACTGGCCTCACAAACATACTGTCTGTTTTTATTTTAAACAGATAACCTACCTGGCCTGGACCCTTTATCGCTGAAGCCTTCCTACTCTGTCTCCCACTACTCCAATGCCCACTCTGTAAATCTGTCTTTCTTTTAAACTCTTCCCGCTGTTCTCACTGGACGACCTTCACGCGCTTGTACAGTCGTGCCCCATTCAAACTGTTGAAAAAATAAATATGATAATGCATTTTGGTAAAAGGAACAATAGTGTGGACTATTATGTAAATGAGGTGAAGGTTTAAATATCAGAGGTGCAGAGAGACTTAGGAGTCCTCGTGCAGGATTCACAGAAGGTCATTCTACAGGTTGAGTCTGTGGTAAAGGCGGCAAATGCAATGTTGGCATTTATTTCAAGGGGAATAGAATATAAAAACAAGAAGATAATGCTGAGGCTGTGCAAAACACCAGTCAGGCCACACTAGGAGTCAACATTGTTGGGCCCAATATCTCAGAAAGGCTGTGTTGTCATTGGAAAGAGTCCAGAGGAGGTTCATGAGGATGATTCTGGGAATGAAGGAGTTAACATATGAGTAGCGTTTGGAAGCTTTGGGCCTGTACTCACTGGAATTTAGACAAATGCAGGAGGATCTCATTGAAACCTACCGAGAGTGGAGGTACTTAATGATACTTTGCTACAGAGAAGCACCTTCATGATTGTAGGGATGACTTACAGCAGACTGAAAAGCTTGAGCATATAGACATTAAGAAAGGGGATGTTCGGGAGCTTTTGTAAGGCATCAAGCTGGATAAGTCACTGGGACCAAATGAGATATACCCTAGGCTGCTGTGGGAGGCGAGGGAGGAGATTGCTGAGCCTCTGGTAATGATCTTTTCATCATTGATGGGGACAGAAGAGGTTCTGGAGTATTGGAGGGTGTTGTTCCCTTATTCAAGAAAGGGAGTAGAGATAGCCCAGGAACTTATAGACCAGTGAGTCTTACTTCAGTGGTTGGTAAGTTGATGGAGAAGATCCTGAGAGGATTTATGAACATTTGGAGGGGCATAATATGATTAGGAATAGTCAGCATGGCTTTGTCAAGTGCAGGTCGTGCCTTACGAGCCTGATTGAATTACATTGATGGAGGTAGAGCAGTAGATGTAGTGTACATGGATTTCAGCAAGGCATTTGACAAGATACCCCATACAAGGCTTATTGAGAAAGTAAGGAAGCATGGGATCCTAGGGAACCTTGCTTTGTGGATCCAGAACTGGCTTGCCCACAGAAGGCAATGAGTGGTTGTAGATGGTTCATATTCTGCATGGAGGTCAGTGACCAGTGGTATGCCTCAAGGATCTGTTCTGGGACCCCTACTCTTTGTGATTTCTATAAATGATCTGGATTAACAAGTGGAGGGATGGGTTAGTAAATTTGCTGATGACACAAAGGTTGGAGGTGTTGTAGTTAGGGTGGAGGGCCGTCAGAGGTTACAGCAGGACGTTGATCGGATGCAAAACTGGGCTGAGAAATGGCAGATGAAGTTCAATCCATATAAGTGTGAGGTGACACGCGCAGAATGCTGGTGGAATGCAGCAAGCCAGGCAGCATCTATAGGAAGCGGTACAGTCTATGTTTCGGGCCGAGACCCTTTGTCAGGACTAACTGAAAGAAGAGATAGTAAGAGATTTGAAAGTGGGAGGGGGAGGAGGAGATCCGGAATGATAGGAGAAGACAGGAGGGGGAGGGATGGAGCCAAGAGCTGGACAGTTGTTTGGCAAGAAGATACAAGGCTGGAGAAGGGAGAGGATCATGGGACAGGAGGCCTAGGGAGAAAGAAAAGGGGAGGGGAGCATCAGAGGAAGATATAGTGAGAGGGACAGAGGGAGAAAAAAGAGGGGGGGGGGAGAGGAATAATAAATAAATAAATAAATAAAGGATGGGGTACGAAGGGGAGGAGGGGCATTAACAGAAGTTAGAGAAGTCAATGTTCATGCCATCAGGTTGGAGGCTACCCAGACGGAATATAAGGTGTTGTTCCTCCAACCTGAGTGTGGCTTTATCGACAGTAGAGGAGGCCATGGATAGACATATCAGAATTCCAACCTGATGGCATGAACATTGACTTCTCTAACTTCCGTTAATGCCCCACCTCCCCTTCATACCCCATTCCTTATTTATTTATTTATTTATTCATTCATTCATTCATTCCCCCTTTCTTTCTCTTTTTTCTCCCTCTGTCCCTCTCACTATATCTTCCTCTGATGCTCCCCTCCCCTTTTCTTTCTCCTTAGGCCTCCCGCCCCATGATCCTCTCCCTTCTCCGGCCTTGTATCTTCTTGCCATTCAACTTTCCAGCTCTTAGCTCCATCCCGCCCCCTCCTGTCTTCTCCTATCATTTTGGATCTCCCCCTCCCCCTCCCACTTTCAAATCTCTTACTAGCTCTTCCTTCAGTTAGTCCTGATGAAGGGTCTCGGCCTGAAACGTCGATTGTACCTCTTCCTAGAGATGCTGCCTGGCCTGCTGCATTCCACCAGTATTTTGTGTGTGTTGCTTGAATTTCCAGCATCTGCAGATTTCCTCATGTAAGTGTGAGGTGGTTCATTTTGGTAGGTCAAATATGATGGCAGAATGTAGTATTAATGGTAAAGACTCTTGGCATTGTGGAGGATCAGAGGGATCTTGGGTTCCAAGTCCATAGAACACCCAAAGCAGCTACGCAAGTTGACTCTGTGGTTAAGAAGGCATTGGGTGCATTGGCCTTTATCAATCGTGGAATTGAGTTTAGGAGCGGAGAGGTAATGTTGCAGCTATATAGGACCCTGGACAGACCCCACTTGGAGTACTGTGCTCAGTTCTGGTCGCCTCACTATAGGAAGAATGTGAAAACCATAGAAAGGGTGCAGAGGAGATTTACAAGGATGTTCACAGCAGACCAGGCAGCATCTCTAGGAAGAGGTGCAGTCGACGTTTCAGGCCGAAACCCTTCGTCAGGTGTCCTGACGAAGGGTCTCGGCCTGAAACGTCGATTGCACCTCTTCCTAGAGATGCTGCCTGGCCTGCTGCGTTCACCAGCAACTTTGATGTGTGTTGCTTGAATTTACAGCATCTGCAGAATTCCTGTTGTTTACAAGGATGTTGCCTGGATTGGGGAGCATGCCTTATGAGAATAGGTTGAGTGATCTTGGCCTTTTTTCCTTGGAGCGACGGAGGATGAGAGGTGACCTGATAGAGGTATATAATATGAGAGGCACTGATCACGTGGATAGTCAGAAGCTTTTTCCCAGGCTGAAAATGGCTAGCACAAGAAGGCACAGTTTTAAAGTGCTTGGAAGTAGGTGCAGAGGAGGTGTCAAGGTAAGTTTTTTACACAAAGAGTGGTGAGTGCATGGAATGAGCTGCTGGCGACGGTGGTAGAGGCAGATACGATAGGGTCTTTTCAGAGACTCCTGGACAGGTACATGAAACTAAGGAAAATAGAGGGCTATTGGTAACTGTAGGTAATTTCTAAGGTAAGGACATGTTCGGCACAGCTTTGTGGGCTGAAGAGCCTGTATTATTCTGTAGGTTTTTTATGTTCTATGTTCTATGAATATTGAATCAAAGTATTCAATAATTACCTCTGCTATCTCCTCCGGTTCCATGCTTTTCTACTGTCACACTTGATTGGTCCTGTTCTCTCACGTCTTATCTTCTTGCTCTTCACATACTTGTAGAATGCCTTAATCCTGCTCGCCAAGGCCTCCTCATGGCCCCTTCTGGCTCTCCTAATTTCATTCTAAAGCTTCTTCGTGCTAGCCTTATAATTTTTTAGATCTCTATCATTACCTAGTTTTTTGAACCTTTCGTAAGCTTTTATTTTCTTCTTGACTACATTTTCAACAGCTTTTTGTATAGCATGGCTCCTGTACCCTACCATCCTTTCCCTGTCTCATTGGAACATACCTATACAGAACACCACGCAAATATCCCTTGAACATTTGCTACATTTCTGCCGTACATTTCCCTGAGGACATCTGTTCCCAATTTATGCTTCCAAGTTCCTGCCTGATAGCTTCATATTTCCCCTTACTCCAATTAAACACTTACCTAACTTGTCTGTTCCTGTCTCTTTCCAGTGCCGTGGTAAAGAAGATAGAATTGTGAACGCTATCTCCAAAATGCTCTCCCACTGAGAGACCTGACTCCTGACCAGGTTCATTTCCCAATACCAGATGAAGTACAGTCTCTCCTGAACACACCTAACAAACTCCACCCCATCTAACCCCCTTGCTCTAGAAAGATGCCAGTCAATTTTGGGGAAATTAAAATCTCCCACCACAACAACCCTGTTATTATTGCATCTTTCCAGAATCTGTCTCCCTATCTGCTCCTCGATGTCCCTGTTAATATTGGGTGGTCTATAATAAACACCCAGTAGAGTTATTGACCTCTTCCTGTTCCTAACGTCCACTCACAGAGACTCAATAGACAATCCCTCCATGACTTCCTCCTTTTCTACAGCCGTGACACTATCTCTGATCAGCAGTGCCACACCCCCACCTCTTTTGCCTCCCAACCTGTCCTTTCTGAAACATCTTCAGGCTGGCACTCTAAGTAGCCATTCCTGCCCCGAGCCATCCAAGTATCTAATGGCCACAACATCATAGCTCCAAGTACTGATCCATGCTCTAAGCTCATCTGCTTTGTTCATGATACCCCTTGCATTAAAATAGACACATCTCAAACCATTGGTCTCAGCATATCTGTTCTCTATCACCTGCCTATCCTCCCTGTCTACAAGCCAACAGTCCCATCTCCGTCTCTTCAGTTCAGTTCCCACCCCCCAACAATTCTAGTTTAAACTCTCCTCAATAGCCTTAGCAAATATCCCTGCCAGGATATTGGTCCCTCTTGGATTCAAGTGCAATCTGTCCTTTTTGTACAGGTCACACCGGCCCCAAAAGAGGTCCTAATGATCCAGAAATCTGAATCCCTGCCCCCTGCTCCAATCCTTCAACCACGCATTCATCCGCCAACTCATTCTTCTGTATATTCATTGTCATGTGGCACAGGCAGTAATCCTGAAATTACTACCTTTGAGGTCCTGCTTATCAACTTCCTACCTAACTCCTTGTAGTCTGCTTTCAGGACCTTCTCCCTTTTCCTACCTATGTCATTGGTACCAGTATGTACCACGACCTCTGGCTGTTCACCTTCCCACTTCAGGATATTGTGGACATGAGCAGAAACATCCCGGACGCTGGCACCTGGGAGGCAAACTACCAACTGTATCTCTTTCCTGTATCAACATAATTGCCTATCTGACCCCCTAACTATAGAGTCCGCTATCACTGCTGCCATCCTCTTCCTTTACCTACCCTTCTGCGGCACAGTGATACAGTATGTAAAAGGGTTAATACGGTCAGTTAAAAACAATAGGTGTTTTTTTCTGTAAGAAACCGCTGATGATCAACAGATGTGCTAAGCCATGCTGAGCCACATTTCTTCTTGGAGTTAGACAGTGTTTCAAGGTCCTTGTTTCTTTGTGCAGTCATGCACATGGATAAGACCACTTCAGCCTGTTCTGTGTATGTGAACCATTCTACCTATTCTGTAATTTGTCTCTCGGTACTGTCATGCAAATAGATAAGTCTGGCTCCAGCCTGTCTTGTGTGGGGGTATCTGAACAACTATATCTATTCTGTGAGAGGAACTTCCAGTTAGTTGGTGGACTGAGAAGGAACAGTCACTGACTAACCAAGGTGCCCTGGAGGCTTTGAATAAAGAGTTTGTACTTATACGGTCTCTGAGTGAGTTTATCTGGATTCGACTTCCACAACAGGGCCAGACTCTGTGCCTGAGGCGCGACCACTGTTGCTTCCCCCAGGTATGTCATGGGGAATCTTATCAAATGCCTTACTGAAATCCATATACATGATAGCCACTGCTCTACCTTCATCAATGTGTTTTGTTACATCCTCAAATAATTCAATTAGGTTTGTAAGGCATAATCAGCCCTTGACAAAGCCATGCTGACTATCCCTAGTCAGATTATGTCTCTCCAAATGCTCATTAATCCTGCCTCTCAGGATCTTCTCCAACAACTTGCCCACCACTGAAGAAAAACTCACTGGTCTATAATTTCCTGGGTTATCTCTACTCCGTTTCTACTCCGTTAATTCTCCCATCCCTATTGGTGATGTAAAGATCATTGTAAGAGGTTCAGCAATCTCCTCCCTCACTTCCCACAGTAGCCTGGAGTATATCTCATCCTGTCCCGGTGACTTATCCAACTTAATGCCTTCCAAAAGCTCCAGCACATCCTCTTTCTTAATGTCTATACACTCAAGCGTTTCAGTTCGCTTTAAGTCATCCCCACAATTGCCAAGGTCCTTTTCCCTGGTGAATACTGAAGCAAAGTATTCATTAAGTACCTCCGCTACCTCCTCCGGCTCCATGCAAATGTTTCCACTCTTCCTCCTGATTGGTCCTATTCTCATATGGCTCATCCTCTTGCTCTTCACATACTTGTAGAATGCCTTGGGGTTTTCCTTAATCTTGCTTGCCAAGGCCTTCTCATGGCCCCTTTTAGCTCTCCTAATTTCCTTCTTGAGCTCCTTCCTGGCACCCTTGTAATTTTCTCAAGCTCTAGCAGTACCTAGTTTCTTGAACCTTTCGTAAGCTTTTCTTTTCTTGTTATCTAGATTTTCTACATACTTTGTACACAATGATTCTTTTACCTTACCATCCTTTCCCTGCCTCAATGGAACATACCTATGCAGAACACCATGCAAATGTCCCCTGAACATTTGCCACATTTGTCTTGCGTTTCCCTGAGTACATCTGCTCCCAATTTATGCTTGCAAGTTCCTACCTAAGAGCATTGTATTTCCTCCTACCCCAATTAAACGTTATCCTAAATTGTCTGCTCCTATCCCTCTCCAGTGCTATGGTAAAGGAGATAGAGTTGTGATCACTACCTCCAGAATGTAGTCCCACCAAGAGATCTGACACCTGACCAGGTTCATTTCCCAATACCAGATCAAGAACAGCCTCTTCTCTCGTTGGCCTATTTACATATTGTGTCAAGAAACCTTATGAACACACCTAATAAACTCCACCCCATCTAAACCCCTCGCTCTAGGGAGATGCCAATCGATATTTGGGAAATGAAAATCTCCCACCATAACAGCCCTATTATTATTGCACCATTCCAGAATCTGCCTCCCTACCTGCTCCTGGATGTCTCTGTTACTATTGGGTGGGGTCTATAAAAACACCCAGTAGTGTTATTGCTCCCTTCCTGTTTCTGATGTCCACCCATAAATGACTCCATAGACAATCTCTCCGTGACTTTCTCCTTTTCTGTAGCTGTGATACTATCCCTGATTAGCATTGCTACTCCCCCACCTCTTTTGCCTCCCATCCTTTCCTTTTTGAAATATCTATAGCTTGGCACACATAGCAGCCATTCCTGCTCCTGATTCATCCAGATCTTTGTAATGGCCACAACATCATAGTTCTACATATTGATCCATGCTCTTAAGTTCATCTGCCTTGCTCATGATACTCCTTGCATTAACATCTCAAACCATCTGGCTGAGTGCTTCTTTCCTCTATCATCTATGCATCCTTATAAACTCCCAAGCTGTCACTACCTGTGTGCCAACCACCAATCCTCTGCCTCTTCACTTTGGTTCCCACCTCTGCAAATCTAGTTCAAACCCTCCCCGATAGCATTAGCAAATGTCCCTCCCAGGATATTGGTTCTCCTCCAGATCAGGTTCAACCCGTCCCACTTGTACTGGTCACTCCTTCGCCAGAACAGGTTCCAATGATCCAATTGTAACTCTCGCTATGGCTAGCAACTTAATATAGGGGGTGATAACCCCCGGTCCAGCCAAACTTAAGAAATCTCGTTTGGGTGGATGTTGCGCAACGCGTCCCCTGTTACAAATCAGTACCCTGAAATAACAAACAGTACGCAATATGAGATTAAATGATTAAGCTGTATAATTTGAAAATGTAAACAACAGGAATTCTGCAGATGCTGTAAATTTAAGCAACACACATCAAAGTTGCTGGTGAACGCAGCAGGCCAGGCAGCATCTCTAGGAAGAGGTGCAGTCGACGTTTCAGGCCGAGACCCTTCGTCAGGACTAACTGAAGGAAGAGTGAGTAAGAGCAATTTTGCAAGAGCTTTATAATTCTTACTTTCACTATATGGTTAGTAAAGAAACGAGAAAAAGGGCCAATCTTATTAACAGTCGTTGCTCAAAGTTGGAACTTACTGATAAGTCGATTGTTCACCATTGACCTCCTCCACTCGTCGCTGCCCTTCGGACCCTCACTCCAAGTCCACTCCTTTCCGTGGTCTACCAAATCTCTCCATTTGCGTCTTCTCTCCTCAACTCTCCCCGGCAAAAGCCCGCGAAATTCTCCTTCCAGATTCACAAGACGGCAACAAAATCCTGATTGGCTAACATGCATAACCATGTTATGGGGAGATAACAGGACTATGTTATCTCCAGCCATTACCCAAACATTGCTGCTACAGAGAATCCGTTACCTCAGCAGTGGACATTACAGAGAAGCCATTTCATTAGCCTTAGCAGTGAAACATTACAGAGAAGCCATTACCGTGTGTTACACTCTCCCCCCCACCAAATTTAGTCATATCCTCATGAAGTTGAGATAATTCGCCAACCCTTCCTGCAAAACTCAAAGCCCAAACCAGGTGCAAAAGGCAGTGACATAGCTCCCCAGAACATTAGAGATCACACCCTGTTCCCCTGGCACTACATAGGCCAACCTATCCGGTGGTCTCCTAATTCTCTGAGACTTCCATACCTCCTTACCTAACTCTTCAGGCTCAGACGCTACTGGGGGTACTTCTGGTCTACCTGGCGAGTCCTCCCCCGACCTGTCGCTCGTGCCCCCCTGCAACTCGGAGCCACCTGTCCCATGTCCAGGCCCCGCTTCCTCTCCTTCAGGGTCCTGCTGTAACCCAGGCTGCCCACAGATAGCACCCACCCCCCACTTCACCTGACTCAGCGGGAGAAGGATCGGGAGTCTTCCTCAGTCACTGGGGAGTTAGCGAAAGGCAGCATATACCACACATCCTCATCCTCTGAATCAGAATCCCTCTCAGGGGTGGGGCCCAGCCTAACCTCACCTGTTGGGGTCCCGGTAGTCCCCCCGCATTTCCGAAGAGTCCTCTTACTAGGTGTAAGCTCCAAGTCGGGCTCTGGGTCTACCTGCATCTCTTGACCTAGGGGCAACAGGTGGTTCCGATGGAGAATCTTGAAAGGCCCATTCCCATCCACTGGTTTCACCCGGAAAACTGGTAGGTTTGGCATCTGACTGTCCACCACATAGGACGTAGCCGCCCAGCGGTCAGCCAACTTGTGCCTTCTAGGTAGCCCCAAATTCCTTATGAGGACTCTGTCTCCCAGCAGGAGTTGGGAGAACCTCACCTTTTGACCATACCTTCTCTTCTTCCCTTGATTCTGCGGCTAAGCCCTTTCCAACTCTGTTCTCATGTCAGACACATATTTCAGATAAGTCTTCGGTGGTAAGTCACCCTCGTCAGTCCGAAAACAAAGGTCAATGGGCAACCTTGCCTCACGCCCAAACATCAGATAATATGGCGAGTACCCAGTAATTTCATTTCGTGTACAACTATAACTGTGAACCAGATGCCCAATATGTTGACTCCACCTGCTTTTCTTGCTGATCTCCAGGGTCCTGAGCATGTCTAGCAAGGTCTGGTTAAACCTCTCTGGCTGGGGATCACCCTACGGGTGATAGGGCATGGTCCTCGACTTCTCGACTCCAAGCTTGCCCAGTAACTCATGGATGAGTCTGCTCTCAAAATCCCGTCCCTGATCACTATGTATTCACCTGGGAAGGCCATAATAAATGAAATACTTCTCACATAACACCTTTGTCACCGTAGATGCCCTCTGGTCCTTGGTAGGAAAAGCCTGAGCATTTCTGGTGTAGTGGTCCGTGATGACTAAAACATTCGCCGTGTTGCTGGCATCGGGTTCTATTGACAGGAAATCCTTATACACCAGGTCCAGAGGCCCTGTACTCTGCAAGTGGGACAAGGGAGCTGCCCACGTGGGCAGTGCCTTCCGCCATATTCATCGAATGTGCAACTTGCAGCATTCTTCGACTTCCGAATTCATTCGGGGCCAGTAAAGCCGGTCTCTGAGCAACCCATAGGTCTTTTCCACCCCCAAATGTCCAGAATCATCATGAAGTGACTTCAATGCCATCCTCCGATACTTCTCAGGCAGAACCAGCTGGCAACACCGGGGATGATCTGGGGGTGACGTGACCCAGTATAAGATCTGGTTCTTCAACTCCAACCGAGGCCATTCTCGTAGTAATGGAGGCACCGACGTGTGTTTTGTCTTTAAGAACATAAAAAGAACATAAGAAATATGAGCACGAGTAGGCCTCTGGCCCATCGAGCCTGCCCCGCCATTCAATAAGATCATGGCTGATCTGTCCGTAAACTCAGCTCCATCTACCTGCCTTTTCCCCCGTAACCCTTAATTCCCTTACTATGTAAAAACCTATCTAACTGTTTCTTAAGTATATTTAGTGAAGAAGCCTCAACTGCTTCCCTGGGCAGAGAATTCCACAGATTCACCACTCTCTGGGAAAACGTTTCTCCTCATCTCTGTCCTAAATCTTCTCCCCGGAATCTTGAGGCAATGTCCCCTAGTTCTAGTCTCACCTACCAGTGGAAACAACTTTCCTACTTCTATCTTATCTATCCCTTTCAAAATTTTGTATGTTTCTATAAGATCCCCTCTCATTCTTCTGAACTCCAGAGAGTATAGTCCCAGGCGACTCAATCTCTCCTCATAGGTTAACCCCTTCATCTCTGGAATCAACCTGGTGAACCTCCTCTGCACTGTCTCCAAAGCCAGTATACCCTTCCTCAAGTAAGGAGACCAGAACTGCACACAGTACTCCAGGTGCGGCCTCACCAGTACCCTGTATAGTTGCAGCGTGACTTCCCTGCTCTTGAATTCAATCCCTCTCTGGCTGAGCAGCGTCTCCCTTTTCGACCGCTGCCCAAATGGAACCAATGCCTGGGTCATCTCGCTGAGCAGCAGCCACTTCCCCAGGACTCAACTTGGGGGATGGCGTCATCAGAAGCTCCCAAGTGATCCACCGCTCGATCCTGCCCCTCCTTTCCCTCTGCCTTCACGGTGATGGCAAACTGACACAGGGCCTTCACCCCTGGGGCAGGAATGCTCTTCCACTCCTCGTCCGTGACCAGTCCCTCATGCACCTGTCAAGCCAAAGCATCCACATCGATGTTCCGGCTCCCCGGCCGGTACTTCAGGCTGAAATCATAGGCAGACAACACCACCTACCACTGATGGCCTGTGGCATCCAGTTTTGCCGAGGTCAGGATATAAGTTAGGGGGTTGTTGTACTTCCTCACCTCAAACTTGGCTCCATAGAGGTAGTCACTCAGCTACTCCACCACTGTCTATTTGAATGCTAGAAATTCCAACTTGTGCATGGGATAGTTTTTCTTGGAGGGCGACAGACTCCGGCTGACAAATGCAACGGGCCTTAACCTGGAGCCCTGATCCTGATACAGGATGCCCCCTAAACCCTCTCAGCTGGCATCCGTCTGCAGTAATAAGGGGTCCACAAAAGCGAGCAATGGTGCCTGGGTCAGCAGCTCCTTCAGCCCCTGAAAGGCCTCCTCACATTTTGCATTCCACCTCGGTCCAAAGGGCTCCAATGGGCTAAGATACTCTCCACTCTTGTGTCCTTTTTTCCTCCTCCCTTTCTTCCCCAAGGGAGGGTAACCGCACAGAAGCTGATTCAATGGGTGACTCACTTTCGCGTAGCCCTTCACAAACCTCCGATAGTAACCACAGAACCTGAGGAACAAGCGCAGAGTGCTCACAGTCTGGGGTATTGGCCAAGTGATAACCGCCTCGATCTTAGCTGCTTCTGTAACTACCCCATCCCATGAGGCTATGTGCCCAACATAGCTAACAGACGTTTGGCAAAACTGGGACTTGTCCAGGGAAAGTTTTAACCCTTCAGCTTTCAGGCATCCAGCACCTTGAGCAGCCTTGCTTCAGGTTCTTCCAAGGTGGATCCAAATACCATGAGGTCATCCAGATATACCAATACCTCAAGCAAGTTCATATCCCCCAGCGTCTTCTCCATGACCCACTGGAAGGTTGCAGGAGCTCTCAAGATGCCGTGTGGCATCCTTACGAACTGGAAAAGTCCCAGGGGACCTATAAATGCCACTTCCTTTTTATCGGCCTCACTCATGGAGATCTGGTAATATCCACTCCTCAAGTCCAGCACAGTGAACCACTTCACACCACTCAGGCAGGCCAGCGCGTCTTCATTCCTCGGGACAGTACACTGGTCAGGGATGTGCACCTGTTCAGAGTCCTATAGTCCATACACATCTGTACCTTCCCATTCTTCTTTCGGGCCACAACTATTGGGGATGCACAGGGGCTTTGGGACTCGGTGATGATCCCAGCTTCCTTCAACTTACACAAATGCTGCCGAACATCCTCCGCTTCTTCAGGGGCCAGTTGCTGCGGCCTTTCTCTGAACGGGGTATCCTCAGTCACCCGGATAGTGTGACGTGTGCTCTTGGAACGACCTACATCAAACTCATCCGTAGAAAGGACACCTTCCAGCTTCAACATCTTCTCTACCAACCTCCTCTTCCAACCCGCAGGAACCAGGGAGTCCCCGACGTTGAATGACTCAGTGGTCAACTTGCCCCCCTTTTCCAATAGTTTCTCCCTGGCATGCCTCACGGGGGCGCTAGACATTACTGTCACCGGGAACAAATGCGCCAGGGGCATCCCTTTCTTGAAGGTGACCCCCCCTCTTCGTAGTGTTCCTGGCAATCACTGCCATCCTGCGTTCCTGTAAAACCGAGGGCCTCTGCAATTCAGGCCTCACCAGTACCCCAGCAGGAAATCCCAACTCCCCCTCGTGGTCTTCTGGAGCGTCCACTAAGAGGGCCTCGCCCTCAGGCACTCCGGGAAATTTGGGGGTCCCCATCACTCTCGCTCCTTCCCCAGGCCGTACCACCATTGGCTTCGACCGGGTGAAGCACACAGACCCTCGTTTAAATTCGGTACCCGGCCCAATGCAGCCACGCACTTCCTCAAAAGCAGCTCGAAACACCGGGTGCACGGACAATGTTCCCAGAAAGCTCTCGCCAGCCTTCTCCTTGCAGGCCCCCATGAGCCTCTTCACAAGAGGGGTGTTGGTCCCACCAGAATTAAAACGCTGCCCTTCTCAACAGGGTCCGGACAAACCAGCGCTGATATATCCAGGACCTCAGACACTCCCACGTCGGCCTCTGAGAACTCCAGCTTCACTGACAAATAACCGTTGCATGGATAATCACTAGCACTAAGCCCCCAGATCTCCAGTGCCCTGGATGGGGTCAATGATAAATGCTTCAGATACCGGTTGTAAAGTGAATGGGACAACAACGCGACCTGCAACCTGGTGTCGAGTATTGCTTTAGCATAAATACCCTCAAATCGTAACGACATACTGGAGCATGGACCCACTGAGCCTTCAGGAACTGGGTCTTCTACTTTCAGGGGTTCCTTGGTACATTGTTGGGAACGTGGTTCCCCAGAGACACCAGGCCATTCCCTCTCAGGGTCTCCTCTAGGTTTTCCCAACGACTCTCCCTGCTGAAGTACCCGGGGGCTCACTCTCCTTCTGGCGTGACACCTGCTGCCAGCAACCCTCTTCATTGTTTCTCCCTTTGGGGGATCTGCCCCCCCCATCAGCTCCATTATATGAGGGGGGTCACACCCGCTGGTAACAACCGGCATATCTCCGTTCTCAACTCTGCCACAATCTCCTCTACCGTTCCCCGTGGCAGGCCATCTGAGGTCACTTCACCGCAGGGGACACTACCGAGGACTGTACACCGTTGACGGAGCCTTCCCACGCCTCCGTCACGTTCTCCTCTTCCCGTACCTCTCCGATCAGCTCAACAAAAGATGGAGGGGGGCGCGTCTTACAAGACTGTTGGAGACCCAAAGCAATCAGGTCATGGGACTGGGCGCCCCGGTTATCTGGTCCATTCTTAACTGATACCCCTCAGCCGCCTGAATGACCCCTCTGCACTTCAAGCAATTTAGCTGCCTCTCCAGCCGAAAAATAAAAGCAGAAAGCTTCTCCCCCTTCTCCTGATGCATGTTCTGAAACCCGACCATGGGCTCCATTGGGCTCCCTGTCAGGCCAAAAGCATTGTCCAGTGCTTGCATGTAATTGACAGCTGTCGCTACGGGAGACTGCAACCTGACGGTTCTCACAACGTCAGCGGCCCACCCATTCAAACTTTCAACCAATCTGTCGCTTTACGTCATCAGAGCTCTGCCACTCATCTAACAACTGAGAGGTCCACTCCACCCAAATCTCATACTCCTCCCCTTTAGGGGTGGACGTTATTCCAGAGAGTAGGCGGAGCATGCCATAGTCCTAGACTTTGAATCTGATTGTTCCATTTATTCTCCAGAGAAGTAAGGGCAAATACTAACTCAGAACTCTCACTCTTCACCGGGGTACGTGGACTAATTAGACATTCGAAATCCGACCACTCCTTCCCTCACTCCTCAGAAATGAGAGAACACTATCTGTGGAATCTCCACCCCCAGCTACCGCTACCTCAGCGCTGACAGCATTAAAACGAGCGCTGCACCAGCCATTTTATCAAACCTCCGCCCACAGTCGCAACTTTAACAGTACTTAACAGGTGAATTAACAATTCATCTGGAGTACAAATATCTATCCCACTGGTTCATTGCTCAGGGTAATCACACAGCATCCAACGGAATCAATGCCAAACGTAGCCCCCACAATTGTAACTCTAGCGACTTAATATAGTGGGTGATAACCCCAGCCTGGCCAAACTTAAGAAATCTCATTTGGGTGGATGCTGCGCGATGTTACAAATCAGTACCCCGAAATAACAAAAAGTACACAATATGCGATTAAATGATGAAGCTTTATAATTCTTACTTTGACTATGCGGTTAGTAAAGAAATGAAAAAAAGGGCCCAATCTTATTAACAGTCTGTTGCGCAAAGTTGGAGCTCACTGATGAGTCGATTGTTCACTATCGACCTCCTCCGATTGTCGCTGCCCTTCGGACACTCGCTCCGAGTCCGCTCCATCTACCAAATCTCTCCATTCGCGTCATCTCTCCCCGGAAAAAGCCAGTGAAACTCTCCTTCCAGATTCACAAGATAGAGCAACAAAATCCTGATTGGCTAACATGCATAACCACAGTCCTGTTATCTCCAGCCATAACCCAAACATTCCAGCTACAGGGAATCCGTTACCTCAACAGTGAATATTACAGAGAAGCCAGTTCATTAGCCTTAGCAGTGAAACATTACAGAGAAGCCGTTACAGCGTGTTACACAAGAACTGGAAACCCTGCCCCCTGCACCATCTCCTCAGCCACTCATTCATCTGTGCTATCTTCCTGTTCTGATCTTAACTAGCTCGTGACACTGGGAGTAATCTGGAGATGACCACCTTGGAGGTCCCGCTCTTCAGCCTCCTTCCTAACTCCCTAAACTTACTGCGCAGGACCTCTACCCCTCTCCTGCCTATGTCATTGGTACCGACATGTACCACCACCTCCGGCTGCTCACCCTCCCCTTCATGAATATTCTGCAACCACTCAGAGACATCCTGGACGCTAGCACCCGGGAGGCAACATACAAGTACTACCCTGGTGTGTTTTTTGTTGTTGCAGATTTTCCTATCTGTCCCCCTAACCATTGAGTCCCCTGTGATTATTGCTCCGCCTGACTTCACCCTGCCCCTCTGAGGCTCAGAGCTGACCACAGTGCTATTGGTCTGGCTGCTGCTGCCTTGCCCAGATAGGTCATTCCCCCCCCCCCACCCCCAGCAGTATCCAAAGGGTACTGATGCCCTTTGATGGAATGGCAGAGCAGACTTGATGGGCTGAATGGCCTAATTTTGCTCCTATGTCTTATGGTCTTACAAACTGAATTTATGAATGCCTAAAAAGATCTTAAGCAACCTCACCTGTTGCTGAGGGGAATGGCCACAGGGGTGTCCTGCACTGACTTCCTTCTCACTTTACCTCTCTCGGTGTTCACCCATCTACTCCCTGAATTCTGCACTCTGGGTGTAACCACCTGCTCAAGAGTTGTATCTATCAATTGTTCTGCCTCCCGGATGATCCTAAGTTCATCCAACTTGAGCTCCAGCTCCTTAATGAGGTCTTTGATGAGCTGGAGTTTGCTGCACTTCCCGCAGGTGTGGTCATCAGGGAGACTATCAGGTTCTATGCATTCCCACATCCTACAGGAGGTGAATTCCACTGCCATATCTGCCATCCTGCCTGCTTTGTACAATGGGCATCCAAGACCAAATCCTCTAACCTGTTTCTTTGGCCTCAGCCCGTTCTTGTCAAAGCCTGATGTTCCTACTCTCACTGCTGGCCCACTCCCAACAATGGCCCCCCGACATTGGCTGCCCCTTCTGTACTTTAATTTGCAGTGCTCTGCTTCCCATGCTGACTAGACCTCTGGAGTGTCTGAACACCTGCAAAGCTCTCCTTTTATACTAGCTTCGCCGACCTGCAAGTAAACCCTTCGAAGTGCTCTGCTCCCGACGCTGACTGGACCTCTGCAACTTCAACTAGTTGTGTGTGAAGATCCCGCTAGGTGCATGTCGTGAAAGATATATCCTCTGGAGACCTCCCATTTGTGCCTACTCCCAAGCCAACAGAGATGAGGCATTTGTTTAGCCAGAGAGTGGTGAATCCGTATTCATTGCCACAGGCCAAGTCTTTACATATATTTAAGGCAGAGGTTCATGGATTCTTGATTGATCAGGGCATAAATGGATACAGGGAGAAGGCAGGAGATTGGGGCTGAGAGGAAAAATGGATCAGCAATCATGAAATGGAGGAGCAGACTCAAAAGGCCAAGTGGCTTAATTCTGCTCCTATATCTTATGGACTTGGTTATCCATTTATATTCCATGATTAGTTCAGTCTAACCTAAACCCCACTCCCCACCTCAATCAAGTGAGTCAAATATCTTACTCCAAATACACTCAGTGGCCACTTTATTACAGTACAACTGTACATCTCATTAATGCAAAGATCTAATCAGCCAACTCCATGCATAAAAGCATGCCGACATGGTCAAGAGGTTCAGTTGTTGATCAGACCAAACATTAGAATGGGAGACTAAATGTGATGTAAGTGATACAGAAAATGCTGATCTCCTGAGATTTTCATGTATAACAGTCTCCAGAGTTTACAGAGAATGGTGCGAAAATCAAAAAAAAAACATTTAGTGATATCAGTTCTGTGGGTGAAAACGCCTTGTTAATGAGAGGGGTCAGAGGACAATGACCAGACTGGTTCAAGCTGACAGGATTCACACATTACAACATCAGTGTGCAGAAAGGCCAGAACTTTTTCCACCACCTGTGAACTCACTTTCAAGGATTCTTCATCTCATGTTCTTTTAACAATTTATTATTTACTGCATTTTTATTATTACTTTCTCTCTTTTTGTACTTGCACAATTTGTTGCCTTTTTCACAGCGGTAGTTTGTCCATCTAGTTGTGTGTGGGTTTTTCACTGATTCTCTGGTGTTTCTTTGTACTTACTGTGAACACCTGCAAGAAAATGATCCTCGGGGTTGTGTATGATGATATACAGAATCAACATGAATGTTTCAGAAGGTGGTTGAAGAAATATCTGAAGGGGAATATTTTCCACAGCTGTATGGAAAGGGAAGGACGTGGATCTGACTGTCCTTCAAAGAGCCAGCACATGCACTATGGGCTGAATGGTACACACTGGTTGATAATGAATATACAGATTTTATTGAGACCAACAAAATAGTCAACAGTTTACAATTCCTGTTGTTGGAATCTAATCAGTTGTGGTTGATTCCTTGGAGTGCTCATGGCCCTCTCTAAGCCCTCAGTGTTACAAGAGCTTTGCTGAGAGCAGAAGGGTATTGTGGGAACGGCTTCTGTCATATCCAAGGATAAGATGCAAACCAAGGGAAGATGTAACACACAACGACAGAGGCATTCTATCTCTACCAATAGGTGACATTGAAACTCCCCTGTCTTCCCACATCTAGTCTGTTTCCTGCTTTTGCCATGCGCCACATAGTTGAATGTTCGTAGTTCCCAGAACGTGACTTCCCATTCCCTCCCATTCCCCACCCTGCTTGTGTGGCACTGAGGACAACAATGTAGCCTTGTTGTGCCGTGGACTGGGTTTTGAAATCTATCACATGGAACACAACAGTGCTATAATTGGAGCCAATCAGCCCAGTGAGGGTCTGAAGGAAGGTACCAGATTTCCGATATTACAATAATGATGACAACTCAATGTAATTAATTAAATTCTTTATTTATGGACTGTTGGTTCCAATTTGCACCAGCCCAGCACCCCCTTTTACTCATCGGTAATTGCATTCAGTGCCATTTTCTTCTTTTATTTTGTCCAGCTTTGATACCAACAAGAATACCAACAGCACCGGTGGCAGCTACAACACCAGCGATACCAGGGCTACCTACAAAAGCAGCAAGACCAGCAGCACCAGCACTGACGCAAGTAAGGGCAACAGCCCAAAGAATCTACAATAGAAGATTTAACAAATGATAGGAATGGATTGCATAGTAAAAATGTTTCAAGTGACTCTGATCCCAACTTGCGTCATTGATGACATGACCTCGGGACACCTCCCTCTGTTGCCTCTGTCTCCCCCTCCCTTCAATGTTTGACTTGGTCTTCACTACCATTCTAGAAAACAACGAAGCATGCAGCGAGTCTGGTGTTGGTTGTGAGTAAATTATTGGAAGGTATTCTGAGGGACGGTTTGTATCGTTATTTGGATAAACACAATGTGATTTGCGCTTCTGGACTTTTGGGAAGTTTGAATAGGTTAGGACTTTATACCCTAGAGGGCAGCATAATGAGAGGATATCTTCCAGAGGTAAGGGGGGTATAGTTAGGATAAATGCAAGCAACCTCTTTCCCCTCAGGTTGGGTTAGACTAGAACCATTGATGATCGGTTTGGGGTGAAAGTTGAAATATTTAAGGGGAACCTTAGGGGGATCTTCTTCACTTAGTGGATGGTAGAATGAGCTGCCAGTGGAAGTGATAGTGCCAGGCTCAATGATAACTCTTAAGAGAAGTTTGGATGGGACATTGTCCAGGTACAGGTAGATGGGACTGGGCAGGAGATCAGGTCTGCATGGACTAAATTGGACAATGTGGTTTGGTAATAACATCCCCTCCTCAATAGCAATCAACACAAGCACACTTAGAAGATGCGTGTTTAGCTGATTTTCTTCTCTCTCTGTATTCATGACTGTGTGGCTTGGCAGCTCAAATGTCATCTAGAAATTCACCAATAATACCCGTGTTGTTGTTAATATCTTGGATGATGATGAGGATGCATATAGGAGTGAGATAGATCAGCTGGTTGAATGCATTTAACTTAAGAAAGACCAATGAATTGATTGTGGACCTCAGGAAGGGGAAATCAGGAGAAGTCACACCAGTCCTCATTGAGGAATCAGTGGTGGAAGAGGTGAGCAGCTTCATGTTCTGGGATATCATTATCTCAGAGAATCTGCCTTGGCTCCTTTATGCCGATGAATGCACACTAGGCTCTGTTTCGTTAGCACTTTGAGATGTGGTATGTCAACAAATTTTGTATGGTAGAGAGCATTCTGACTGGTTGCATCACAGTGTGATATAGAGTCTGCACTGCATAGGAGTAGACGAGTGTTTGAGTGGGGAAGCTTTGACTCATCGGGCTTCGGCGGGAACAGACTTAGGCAGGGTAAGTATCTGGTGAGTTTCTTCTTACTATTTTTCATTCGTTGAGAGTTAGTCCAGTGGAATGGCTCCAGGATCGAAGAAGAGATATGGGACGCTTTTTCCTCAGAGTGGCAGGTGTCTGAAAAGTGCTGCCAGTGGTGGAGGCAAATACTGTAGTATAATTCAAGTCTCTTGTGTAGACACATGAATGAAAGGACAGGGACACTGTGCAGGCAGAAGAGATTAGCTTAGTTGGCCATTGTTGGCTGAAGGGCCTATCCTGTGCTGTACTGTTCTATTTTAATGCTTATCTCTTTGCACTGTACAGCTGCCGTATCAAACCAATTTCACATCTAAATCGGTGGTAATAATTCTGATTCAAACCAAGTCTTTCCCAAACTGCACTCAAGTGGAGTGGAATCCCACTGCTATTTAAATATCACAAAGCCATCCAACTTGGAACCCCCTCGTAATACGTCCCAACCATGTGGATGGCAGCCGCTGGAAGAGCAAAGTCACTCAAACCCCCTCAGAAACAGTTGCTTTATCACCTTGCTTTGTACTCACCTGCTTTGATATGCTTGCTCCATGCAGAAGTTCATTAACAAAGTGTTCACAGTTGTTTGTCAGTGGATGGTAATCCCATGTTTTTCCAACTCTCTTTTCTGCTGCTTTTATTATCTCATCAATTTTGTCAGAACTCAATTTCTTAATTGAATTGTTGCTGACCTGCCAGTCATCACCTCCAGCCACTGTTTCTAGTGGCTCCTTCGGAATCACGGCAGTGCCTTTAGACTTACCTGAAACAGATCCACCAAGAAAACACATTGAAGGCTCTTTTAGTAATGTTAGCATTCATTTTGAGAAGAGTATAACACAAAAACAAGGATGTAATGTTGAGGCTTTACAAGGCATTGGTCAGACCACACTGGAGTATCGTGAGCAGTTTTGGGCCCCTTATCTGAGAAAGGTTGTGCTGGCCTGAGGAGGTTCACAAGAGTGATTCTGGGAATCAAAGGGTTAATGTTTGAGGAGCATTTGATGGCTCTGGACCTGTACTTCCTGGAGTTTAGAACAATGGGGGGAAAGTCATATTAAAACCTATCAAATATTGGAAGGCCTAGATAGTGGATGTGGAGAGGATGTTTACTAGAGTGAGGGAGTCTAAGACCAGAGGGCACAGCCTCAGGATAGAGGGACGTCCATTTAGGACAGAGATGAGGAGGAATTTCTTCAACCAGAGGGTGGTGAATCTGTGGAATTCTTTGCCACAGACGAATGGATGCCAAGTCACCGGGTATATTTGAAGTGGAGGATGATGGGTTCTTGATTAGTCAGGACATCGAAGGGTACAGGGAGAAGGTAGAATAGGGGTCCGATGGACAATAAATCAGCCATGATGGAATTGTGGAGCAGTGTCAATGAACCAAATGGCATTATTCTGCCCCTATATCTATGGTCTTAATGAGATGTCTTCAAAGAAAGCCACATTAAATTGGGTAAAAAAAAACTTGAGTAGCTTTTCAGTTCAATTTAGGTTGCATCCGGAATTATTCCAGTTAGCGGACGACTTCCTCCCATACTGCTTTACTGACATAATTGGAAATCATGTACGAGGCAAGTTACAGCAGTGGTAAACACAAAATACTCTGAAGATGCTGGGGTCAAAGCAACACGCACAAACCGCTGGAGGAACTGAGCCTGACCCTTCGTCAGGTCTCGGCCTGAAACGTTGACTGATCGTTTCCACGGATGCTGCCCGATCTGCTGAGTTCCTCCAGCGTTTTGTGCGTGTTGCTTTGACCCCAGCGTCTGCAGAGTATTTTGTGTTTACGATTCACTACTCTGCTGCGAAGTCTCTTCGAGGTATGCCTACCCTGAAGAAGTTTAAATCTTCCAGTCCAGGCTTACAGCAGTGGTTTGCCATTGCCTTCTGCCGGGTGAGTTTTTTTCAAAGAGATCACCAGCTCTTAACCCCACACGGATGGAAAGCATGCCGTGGGGGGGGGGGGGAGCCGGCTGGGTTTGAACTTCGGAACCTCCCCCACCCCCCGTAGTCCAACGCTGATGCCACTACGCCACCAACTGACTGACAGTAGCTTTTACCTAAAGTTAAATGTATGACTTCGTCATGTCCAATGTAGAGGGCCCAATGTTCATACCCAAAACAGAATATTTGAATCCTATCTCCACGTTGTGGTTTGCGGGAAGGCTGGAACGAGACAGGAATCACAATAGAAAGCAGCAGTAGACATTTGAAAATGTATTTGTTGATGATTCTATGGATTCGAGTGATAAGGGCACAAAGCAGTGACTCCAACAACTTAATCACTCATTAATCATTTGGATCTGCATGGGTTCAAATTGAACCTGTGCAGATTATTCTGGTGAATCTCTTTGCCTCCGTATTTGGCCAGTGAATTCCTGCTGCAATGTCCCCGAAGCTGCTTGACCCTTCCCGGGGTGTGTGGTCCAGACCGGATGGAAATAATTACAATGCATCTGCTAATTATTAGAGATGATTACATCTCCTTATGTCAGAGCCCTGTTGACATAGAATTCATTATTTTATTTGTTTCCTTGATTTTGCACCCACTGACCTTTGTCAGGATGGCAATATCGCTGTAACTGTCTGCAGATCTCAGCATCTCAACAGGGTACATTATTGATCTTGAATTCCCTGTTAACAGACTGGGTAACTGCTTCTTCCCCCAGGCTGTGACTAATGAATACCTTGCCACTATTGTGGACTCATCACAAGGACAGTGAGTTGTTTACTGTTTGCCTGTGCAACAAACTGCATGCATTTTCAATAATATTTATTAATTTATTTGAGGTAATATTTTGTTTTATATTCTGTGTGTGATAAATTTTGTGGGTGCACTGTGGTCCAGAGGAACACTTTCAATTGGTTGTATGAATGTACAGTCAGATGATAACACACTTGATCTTGAACTGAAGTGACATGGGTCTGGGGAAGGAACACTTCAGAACGCCTTGAACCGTGTAGATGAGGGATCTGACCGTGCAGAGGGGAAATGGTGAGGCAAAAAGAATCAAAGAGCCACTAATACCTTGGAACAAAAGTAAAATGGGAATTAAAATCCAAATGTGCTTGATTTAAGTTGGATATTAGCATGTGCCCTTGGGGATTGAATCAGCACAATCTCTTTAGAAATGACTATTTCCATAATCTGACACGAGCTTAGTTTGGGGTAAAGAATCTTCCCTCTCCCACATAAACTAATGCAATGACCAAAGGAACATTTCTCCACTCGATATGTGGGCTGTTTGCCTGGACCGAGAGTTGCCACTGATTTAAGATCAGACTAAAATAATATTCAGGTAGGCATTAATAAAGGTACCAGAGTCACTTCAGTCAGAGAGTGGAGAGAATGAGGAGCTTGCATTGACAGGGTGTGGCTGAGGTGAGCAAAGGAGGTATTTTCTGAGGAGGCTGAATAAATGTGAGAGAGAAATGAACTTGGGTAAGTTTGAACAATTTACACACCGGTATTTCAGAGGGAGTGTCTGGCCTGATGGTTGAGTAGCATTGAGGTAACACCCAGGACAACCCTTGGTTCCCTGGTAACTGAGGGTGAGGTGAAGAGGGTTGAGGGGAGGAACAGAAACACCTGCGATTGGGACAAATAACCTGTTATGTTGTCTAAATTCTCTTTACACATCTACACTTCGTGTTGTCTTTGTCAGTCTGAGGGAAACTTGCCTTCACTCTGAAGGTACCAATTACACCACAGCCACAGGTGACCGGGGGGGCGGGGGTGGTGACAGAGAGGGGACAATCCAGAATGAGGGAGGGCCAAGGAAGGAGGTGTGTGTGTGTGTGTGTGTGTGTGTGTGGGGGGGGGGGGTGCGTAGACTCTTAAGTATAAACTTGGTACACAAGTACAAAGTCTCACAGAGACAGATGTCTCAGCCCACACACACACGCAGAGATTCACAATCCTGCCAACATCTTTTTCGAGGGCTCCCTTCTCCCTTCTGTGTGCTTCCTTCAATTAATCCTTGCCCCAGCTGATTCCCTCAGTCCCCTCCCTTCCAGAATTGTCCCTTTCACTCCCCTTCTCTATGAACCTCTTCCCCCTCTACCCTGCAGTGTCCTCTCCAGCATCCCCAAATCCACATTCCCACCAACTTAGCCCTGTTCACTCTCTGAGGCCGCCACCAGTTGCTGCTGTTTACCCTTTGCAGGTCTGTTCTCTTCCAAGTTTCCCAGTGCTCTACACGTAACTGACTGAGGGAGATGGATGTGTCTGACATCGATAACTGGAAACCTGACTGGTGACCAAAGTTGAGGTTAAAAATACTTCAAAGGTACTTACATTTTGATTTGGCATTTTCACTGTGAACGTCCTCCGATTTTCACAACACTTCAGATCAGAATGTACCTTTGTTCTGAAAGTAACTGGCTTCTATCCTTTGTGCACTCAGCTCAGGTTTGCAACTTCCTTTCGCTTTGACTCAGGAAAGTTCCTGTCCAACACTTTTCTAATGTTGTCTGACCACTCCAACTCCAATTCATCACAATTTAACAGGTCAAAGTTGAGTTTATTGACGTGCACAAATTCATGTTTTCCTGGTGCAACGAAACCAGTAGTACTAAATGCAAATAGCATCTTGTATGCAATATTAACAAGATTAATCACATGATTTGCACACAATCTTGAGAGAGAGCGAGAGAGAGAGAGATTTCAAGTTCCCTGGCCCTGGGCATCTTAATTTCATGACAGATGTCCATCCCTGTCCACCTCCATCCCCCACCAAGAAGGCCTCAAAGCTCTACATTTCTTTCTGGACACCAGACCTAACCAGTTCCCCTCCACCACCACTCTCCTCCATCTGGCAGAACTTGTCCTCACTCATAATAATTTATCCTTTGGCTCCTCCCACTTCCTTCAAACAAAAGGTGTAGCCATGAGCACTCCCAGCTATGCCTGCCTGTTTGTTGGTTTCGTGAAACAGTCTGTGTTCCAAGCCTACAATGGTGTCACTCCCCCACTTTTCCTATGCTACGTGGTACTGCTTCCTGCACCCATGCTGAGCTCGTTGACTTCATCAACATTGTCTCCAACTTCCACCCTGTCCTCAAATTTACCTGGTCCATTTTGGACACCGCCCTCCCCTTTCTCAATCTCTCTGTCTCTATCTCTGGAGACAGCTTATCTACTGATGTGTATTATAAAACCGCTGACTCTCACAGCTCCCTGGACTATACCTCTTCCCACCCTGTTACTTGTAAAAATGCCATCCCTTTCTCTCAGTTCCTCCATCTATGCCGCATCTGCCCCAGGATGAGGCTTTTCATTCCAGAACAAAGAAGATGTCCTCCTTCTTCAAAGAAAGGGGGCTTCCCTTCCTCCACCATAAACACTGCCCTCAACCCCATCTCTTCCATTTCGCACACATCTGCCTTCACCCTATCCTCCCGTCACCCCATCATGGATAAGGCTCCTCTTAACCTCACCTACAACCCTACCTGCCTTCGAGACCAGCACATAATTCTCCATAACTCCCACCATCTCCATTAGTGTCCCACCACCAAGCTTATCTTTCCCTCCCCACTCACTTTCTGCTTTCTGCAGGGATCGCTCCCTACATGACTCCCTTGTCTATTCATCCCTCCCCACTGATCTCCCTCCTGACACTTAACCTTGCAAGTGGAATAAATGCTACACCTGCCCCTACACCTCCTCCCTCACTACGATTCAAAGCCTCAATCAGTCCTTCCAGGTGAGGTGACACTTCACCTGTGAGTCTGTTGGGGTCACCTATTGTATCCGGTGTTCCTGGTGGGGCCTCCTGTATATCAGTGAGACTCGAGGTAGATCGGGAAACCGCTTTGCAGAACACCTACGCTCTGTCCGCCAGAAAAAGTGGGATTTCCCTGTGCCCACCCTGTTTAATCCCACTTCCCATTTCCATTCTGACATCTCAATCCACGGCCTCCTTGACTGTCGTGATTAGGTCACACTCAGGTTGGAGAAGCTACTCCTTGTATTCTGTCTGGGTAGCCTCCAACCTGATGGCACGAAAACCTATTTCTCAAACTTCCGGTAATGCCCCCCTCCCCCCGACCATTCCCCATCTCCCTTTCCCTCTCTCACCTTATCTCCTTGCCTGCCCATCACCTCCCTCTGGTGCTCCATACCCTTCTGTTCTCCCTTCTCCAGCCGAGTACTGCACTCTTTCCCCCCTCCCAGTTTCACCTATCACCTTGTGTTTCTTCTTCCCCTCCCCCACCTTCTAACTCTAATCCTCAACTTTTTTGCTCAGTCCCGCTGAGGGGTCTTGGCCTGAAACATCAACTATGCTCTTTTCCATAGATGCTGCCTGGCCAGTTAGTACCAGTGGAGGATGAAGATATTCGGCGGCACCTGCTTAAACGGAAGGAAGCTAAGTTCAGTCATGGAGTGGGGGACCTGATCTGCCAGAAGGTATGAGTGATGGACAGAGGGAGGCATCCCCTAGTAGACAGGAAGAGTCATAAGGAGTGGTTGAAGCTGAAATTGAGATAAGGAGGTCTCAGAGAGTCATAAAACCCCGAGCAAGGCTGGCAGAGGATACACCTGTGAAACAGAGCGTTACGTCCATTCCCATAGTGGGAAATGCTACTTCCCTTTACAAATTCAGGCTCGGGGTCCTGAAACCATGAAATTCATTTGAATACTGTGTTATTAAAAATGGTTTACAAAGTTCTACAGTCATAAGGGCATGACTATTTTTGGTGGGGGCAGAGCGTAATGCCCTAGTTAAGATTTCTAGAAGGAGAGTCCCCATGGCAAGAAGCGCTTTATTCAGATGAATGGTCCGAAGAGGAAGGTCAATACTTCTGAGAGATTGAAGTGAGCGAGTGAGTTTGTTCAAGACGGTTTAACTGTAATTTTTAAATTATTTATTTTTTTCTTTCACTTATTAACTGTTTGATATAGCTAAAATTTGTAAATATACTTTCTTCATAATTTTATACGGTGAACAATCTGTTATTTTTTGCTGACAATTGTGTACGAGCAGTATTTACACATCATTCGCTGAAATCAATGTTTCTTTAATAGGAACATCATGTTCTTGTTATACCGAATCATACTGACACTAGACGTATATCGATGGACATAAGTGGCCTTCTCACTGCTGAGTCACATGTCTGTTAGCAGAGCTAGCTAACGATCTGAGTTTGCATATAGTGAGGGATTACACAGTCTTGATGCATCCAGTCAGGACACTTTCAACAGTAAGTGAACAACAGTCTTGATGCATCCAGTCAGGACACTTTCAACAGTAAGTCATTACAAGACTGCTCGGCCCCTTCCAGTTTAGCTACAAACCCTATCTTCTATCACCCTACCTTCCCTGGAAGACAGCCCAATGATCCAAAGATCTGAAGCCCTCTCCCTTACACCATCTCCTTATCCACATGTTAAACTGTATTATCTTCCTATTTCTGGCCTCACTAGCATGTGGCATGGGTAGCATTTCTGAGATCATCCTGCCTTGTGTAGCTGGATCTTGGACTTCCTGTCAGGTGGTAAGAGTGGGCTCCCTCACCTCTACCCCTCTGACAGATGCCCCTCAGGGCTGTGTCCTAAGCCCCCTCCTTCATTCTCTGTATACTCATGACTGTGTCACCACCCACAGCTCCAATCTGCTAATTAAATTTGCTGACAATACTACACTGATTGGCCTAATCTCAAATAAAAATGTGGCAGCGTACAGAGAGGAACATAGAGGTGCCCTGACATAGAGGTGTCAAGAAAATAACCTCTCCCTCAATGTTGCAAAAATAAAGGAGCTGATTGTGGACTGCAGGAGGAATGGAGACAGGCTAACCCCTATAGACATCAATGGATCTGGGGTTGAGAGGGTGAACTGCTTTAAGTTCCTTGGCATACACATCACTGAGGATCTCACATAGTCTCTACATACCACTGTGTGGTGAAAAAGGCACAACAGCACCTCTTTCACCTCAGACGGTTGAAGAAGTTTGGTATGGGCCCCAAATCCTAAGAACTTTCTACAGGCGCACGATTGAGAGCATCCTGACTGGCTGCATCACTGCCTGGTATGGGAACTGTACTTCCCTCAATCGCAGGACTCTGCAGAGAGTGGTGCGGACAGCCCAGCACATCTGTAGGTATGAACTCCCCACTATTCAGGACATTTACAATGGCAGGTGTGTAAAAAGGGTCTGAAGGACCATTGGGAACCCAAGTCACCCCAACCACAAACTGTTCCAGCTGCTACCATCCAGAGAACAGTACCAGAGCATAAAAGCCAGGACCAACAAGCTCCGGGACAGCTTCTTCCACCAGGCCATCAGACTGATTAATTCATGCTGATACAACTATATTTCTATGTTATATTGACTGGCCTGCTGTACATACTATTTATTATAAATTATTATAAATTGCACATTGCACATTTAGACAGAGGTGTAATGTAAAGAGTTTTACTCCTTATGTATATGAAGGATGTAAGTAATAAAGTCAATTCAATTCAGTTGGAGGTCCCGTCCTTTAATTTAGCACCTAACTCCCAAACTCACTTAGCAGAACCTCATACCTCTTCCTACCTATGTCATTAGCATCTATATGGACCATGGCCTCAGGCTGCTTATCCTCCCACTTAAAAATGCGTAGGATTTGATTCTAGATGTCCCGGACCCTGGCAGCTGGGAGGCAATGTACTACTTGGGAATCTCATTCTCATCCACAGAACCTCTTTTCTGTTCCCCTAACTAATGAATTCATATAACCATATAACAATTACAGCACGGAAACAGGACATCTCAGCCCTTCTAGTCCGTGCCGAACTCTTACTCTCACCTAGTCCCACCGACCTGCACTCAGCCCATAACCCTCCATTCCTTTCCTGTCCATATATCTATCCAATTTAACTTTAAAGGACAACATCGAACCTGCCTCAACCACTTCTGCTGGAAGCTTGTTCCACACAGCTACCACTCTCTGAGTAAAGAAGTTCCCCCTCATGTTACCCCAAAACTTTTGTCCTTTAACTCTCAACTCATGTTCTCTTGTTTGAATCTTCCCCACTCTCAATGGAAAAAGCCTATCCACGTCAACTCTATCTATCCCCCTGACAATTTTAAACATCTCTATCAAGTCCCCCCTCAACATTCTACGCTGTCTTTCACCACAGCTCACATCTCCTCCCCACTTCCTTTCTGAGCCACGGAGCCAGACTCAGTGTTAAGAAATATTTGTCTGAAACCAAAAGTGTATCATTAAAAATAAATTAAACTGTGCTTAAACTACTTTGTTAGATGGAAGTATCTTCTCCTTGGTAGTGAGGGGGTACCCACCACTCAAGCAGTGGGTATGGGCAGCTAGATCTTGCTGCAGCGACTAAACAGGGAAAAAAGGTAGTTCCTTGAAGAATAGGCGAAGAGTCATACAAACTCTCTGTAGTGTGGGTATCATTGATATCTGTATTGGAAAGGACTTAAAATCTTATTTTGAGTTTTGGTATTTGTGGTTGGGGAACTTCATACCATCACAGAAGCAGCCAGGAACTTCAGACAGCAGGAGCGAGAGGTTGAATATCTGTGAACAGGTCCTTGGTTCTCGGTTGGGTATGCCGCCTAGTTCAGTTGTGGGTTGGGGAAGATTTGGAACACAATGTCACTGTGTGCACAGCACATCGAATGGAGGGGCAGAAGGATTCTCTGTTTCATAAAACTGTTAAGCTGATAAATTGGTTTGTTATTGTTACCTACTGAATTATACTGGGAATTTTCGGTGGGAGATGATAAGAGAAGAAACTCGAGGGAACTGGCCGTAGGATTTGATCCTATGGGAGTGCACGATTTGATTGAGTCCAAGAAGGGAAATTCTACTGGTGGTCAGTGACTAGGAGTTGTCATCGTGAGTACACTGGACACATCAGCTTTTTGAAGATTTGAGCTCCAAGCTTGTGCACACTTGACTGTTTTAATTATCATGGGTTGTTTTATTTATTTATTTTTTTACTTTCTTCTTTAATAATGGTTTGGTTAAGCTAACATTCACAAATATACTTTCTTTATAATTGTATGCAGTGTACAATGCATGGGGGCAGTAGTTACACAGTATTCACACAGATTGGGGTTTGGCTGGGTGAGACATCCCCCAACTTCCCAGTTTTGGTGGGACCCAAGTCGTGCTGACCCTAGACATATGGAGTCCAAGAAAGGTGGTTTTCTCACTGTTGAGTCTGGTGAGGGGATAATGAGCCACATCTCTGGAGATGCCCAATAAAAAGGGGTTTTATTATGGGGGCTATTGTCTGGGGATTGCTCGAAGAATTGATTAAGTGGTTTGTGTGTTTATGCCTGAGTTAAACTATTGTCTGGGAAAGTGATTAAGATATATGGTTATGGATGCCTCAGGGATTAAGTGTTGGTGCAATTCAAAGAGCTTGCCCATAACTAATGCTTCTATTCTAAGCGAGCTGGATATCCACAGCCCAGATGAATTAGTGATTGGATTTCAAGTACTGTTAAAGTATTAGGGTAAGTTACAATCGTGGAACGGCTGTTTGACTGAATGTCGGACAAAGATGTTGTTTTAGTTCAGACTAGCAATGAGATGACGGGAGTGGATCTGCTTGTTACGCTTGGTTTACCTGGAGAGGCGGGGCCATCCGCTGTCCATACTTTCAGAGACAAGGGGAGTGTAGGCAAGGGTGCCAAATTGGAAGTTGAGTCTCCGGTAGCTGAGGGCAGAGACAAGTTGCTCTCATTTCTGCAGAATGAAGGGAAGGAGTTATCTGATGTGAAGTGTCTAATGAGTCCTTCAGCGAGGGGTGAAAATTCTGAGTTGGTATTAGCCCTTACATCCCTGGCGGATAAATGGCAAAGTGTACCAGTGACGAGTCAAAGTTATCGTAGGCTGAGAATGTTCTCAGGAGTGAAGCCCACTCTTGAGGGGGAAGAGAAATATGAGACGGGCGGAGCAGACCTCTCAGATGCTGGATGAGTGGGAGTGCTCTGATAATGAGAAAAGTCAGCAACTGGTAGAGAGTCTGAGAGGTCCGGCTGCTGACGTAGTGAGATCCTAAAAGACAGAGAACCCTTTGGCTACTTTTGCGGGCTACATGAAAATGCTAGAGTGTGTTTTTGGCATGACAGGAAGCCCAGTGCAGCTTACGACATGTTTCTGAAGAAAGGGGAGAAACTTTCTGCCTACATTTTTCAGCTAGAGAGATAGCTGCTTTGCTTACACCATAAAGAGGCCATTCCACAGGCTGATGTGAATCAATTAAGGATGGACCAAGTGACGAAGGGCGCACATTCACCTGATGTGATTGCTTTGAGCCTCCAAATGTCTCATAGGATGTTTCCCCCTCCCTCGTTTGTTGAGCTGATCAGAGAAGTAAGAGAGGAGGAGAACGTGATGGAGGAGTGGGAGGCCTCTGTCAGCAGGGCACATTCCTTGGTAGTAGCCCCTGTTGCTGAGGAGACCCCTGATATCACACATGTGGAGGTTTGACAGGATTTGTTGAAAGATCTTATGAGCCGAGCTCTCTCGGTTGATATTGGCTGGTGCTGCCACCAAGCCTGACAAAGCCAATAGGGAGCCGGACCCACTGATGGAATGTACTAAGTAGAGGGCTGCTGTTGAACGAGGTCCTTTGAAAAGGGGAGTAACCAGTATTGTCTGTCACAACTCATTCCACCAAGATGCAGCACAGAGAGTCATAGGAGGTCATTCCTGCCTGTGGCCGTCAAACTTTACAACTCCTCCCTTGGAGGGACAGACACCCTGAGCCAATAGGCTGGTCCTGGACTTATTTCCTGGCATAATTTACATATTACTATTTAACTATTTGCGGTTTTATTACTATTTAATTATTTATGGTGCAACTGTAACGAAAACCAATTTCCCTCGGGATCAATAAAGTATGACTCTGACTATGACTAACTGTGGTGAGGAGGGGCACTTCAAGTGGGAGTGTAAAGGTCGAGAAAACCTTCAGAAAGTGAACCAATGGTTACTTCAACAAAAGGGGAAAGTCAAGAAACCTCGGAGAGACCCAGTAAAGAAATGGCTTGGCGTCTCGGGGAGAACATGTTCCAATCAATGTATCAAAGAGCACTCCACAGTGTGAAACCCTATTCCTGAATGCTTAGTGGGGAAAAGCTCTAGTGTATCCCGACAGATTGAGGGTATTTATGATAGAGCCATACTTAACATAGGTTCTCTGGTTACTCTGCTGTGCAGAGTCCTTGACACATTTACTGTTGATGCCACTCAGTGCGCTACAGATCTGAGGTCTTAGTACGCATAACTATCTGTATGATGGTTACTTGTCTTTGAAGCTGGAGTTTTTGGAGGCAGATGTTGGAGTAGCTGAGGCCCCTGATACATTAGTGTTGGTTTGTCCTGACCCAGCTGAGATGGATGAAGCTTCGATTCTTGTGGGAACAAGTACTCCTATTGTGGGAGCCTGCAAAGAGAGAATCGAAGAGAGTTTTCTGAAAACCCAATGTTCATAGCTGTTTCTGAAGGATGATGAGCACAAATGGAGGATTGTGTGGTACATCCAATCCAAACCCATCATGTTATGGCCTGGGGAAGTAGTTAGAGTGACAGAAATCCCAAATTTCCCAGAATGCTTGAAGCCGAGGCCCTCCTGGTGGACATTCTGGAAGACTACTAAGAAGAGTCATGCTTACCTGCTGGGCTGCTGGTGAGGTCTAATCTGCAGAAACCTTTGGCTGTACAAGTAAACAGGAAGACAGTGATTGTCAGGAACACCTCTCAGAGAGAGGTCACCCTCAGGCGTGGAATGCCAATGACTCATCTTTTCCCAGTGACTGTAATGTCTAGTTTTCCTGTGAGAAAACCAGAAGAGAGACAATCGCCTAGATTAGGAAAGTTGACAGCCAAGTCATTCAACTTTAATGACTCCCCGGCGCCTGGGGGTCAGAAAAGGAGACTGATAGAGAAGATGTTAAGGTTTGAAGATGTCTTTTCTACAGACGAGTTTGATGTGGGTTGTTCCAAGAGTACTTGTCATGACATCCGAGTGACAGAGGAATCCCTTTCAGAGAAAGATCTCAGCGGTTAGCACCAGATGAGGTGGAGGACGTTCGGCAGCATCTGTTGAAGCTGAAGGAAGCTGGGATTATCAGTGAGTCACAGAGTCCCTATGTGTCACCCATAGTGGTGGTGAGGAAGAAGAATGCAAAGGAACGAATGTGTGTTGACTATCGAACACTGAACCAACGTACTGTCCCTGACCAATATACTGTTCCGTAGATTGAAGGCATGCTGGCTTGTCTGGGTGGAGCAAAGTGGTTCAATGTGCTGGATCTAAGGAGTGGGTATTATCAGATCCCCATTTGTAAGACTGACAAGGAGTATGTCCACTTGGATATTTTCATTTGAAAGAATGCCCCAGGCATATCAGGAGCACCAGCAACTTTCCAACGTGTCATGGAGAAGACTGTTGGGGACATTAACTTGCTTGGGGTGCTGGTGTACCTGGATGATCTCATAGTGTTCAGGTTCACCCTGGAAGAACACAAGATGAGGCTACCAAAGGTGTTAGGCTGTCTGAAAGTTGAAGGGTTGAGACTGTCACTGGACAAGTGCCTCTTCCGCAAGACATCTCTCAACTACATCGGGCACATGGTCTCATGTGTGGAGTAGCTACATCTGTCCAAGCTAGAGGCTGTGACCACATGGCCAAAGCCCACAACTGTGAGTGCTCTATGCTCATTCATTGGACTCTGTGGGTACTATCAGAGGTTCGTGATGTACTGCTCCAAAGTAAGCCACCCTTTGAATTAGCTACTGTGCGGTTACCTTCCCTCAGGAAAGAAGGGGAGGAGGATAAAGGGAGAAGATGGTAAAGTTTATCTTAGCCCTTCAGAGCAAGTTGGGATGCAAAATGTGAAGAGGCCTTTCAGTTGCTGTAGGAGCTGCTGACTAAAGCACCAGTACTGGCCTTTGCAAACCCCCCAGTTGCTGTATGTATTGCATACAGACACCAGCCGAGAGGGTTTAGAGAGGGTTTTATATTAGGATCACGGCACAGGGTTGAGCCCTGTTGCATTTGTCAGCTGGAGTTTGTCACCCTCTGAGCGAAATTACTCCTCGCACAAAGTGGGGTTTATGGGCTGTGGTGGATAGGATAAATGATTATCTATACAGTGCTAAGTTTGAGGTGAAGACTGACAACAATAATGTCTGACTTATATCCTGACCTCGGTGAAATTGCATGCCACAGGCATTGTTTGTTTATGATTTAAACATGAAGTACCAGCTGGGAAGCCAGAACATTGATGCAGATGCATTGTCCTAATGTTCGCATGAAGGGCCAGAAATGGACAGATGTGTTCCTGCATCTGGAGTTAAAGCAATGTGCTTGTTTTCTGCCATGGGGAAATCAGAGGCAAGGCCAGGGCTGGATAGAGTGTGGATCATTTGGGAGTTTCTGGTTACACCATTCCACAAGCTTGCCGCAACCTGACTACACCAGATATGCTCAAGCCTTCCCTACAACGGGTCAGAGGGCATTCACCTTGGCCAAAGTGTGATGGGAAAAGTATTTTGTTCATTGTGACCTTCCCAGCGATCAGGGATGGGATTTTGAGATTGCCTGTAGACTTCTGGTTTGGGACTGGTGGGGACAACTTGCCACAGAAGACCTATCTTAAGTATGTGTCTGACATGAGGAAGGAATTGCAAAAGGCTTATGAACTAGCAGGAGTCTCTACTACCAAGCAGAATCAAGGAAAAAAGAGGAGATGTGATCAAAAGATTAGGTTCTCCCAACTGATGCCTGGAGACAGGGTTCTAATAAGGAATTTGGGGCTATCAGGGAAGCATAAGTTGGCTGACCACTGGATGGCTATGCCTTTTGTATTGGAGAGTCAGGTGCCAAATGTGCCAATTTTCTGGGTGAATCCTGGTCGGGATTGGGCCTGTCAAAATTCTCCACTGGATCCACCTTGTACCTCTAGGAAAGGAGACACGTGTTGACCCCGAGCCTGACATGGACCCTACACCTAGAAGTAGGACTCTGCGCTGAAATGGAAGAACGGAAAGACAATCAGTGGAGAGACCTGAAGGGGACCTAACCACTGAATGCTGTACAGACTCAGAAGATGGGGAAGTGGGGGTGTGTTATATGTTACATTACACAAACTCCCTAATAATTGATGAAGAGATTCCCGAACCTCCCCATGCTGACTCGGATGTAGCAGGGGGTGGGTGATGATGGAACTAGTCATGGACAGGCAGGCTTGCAGCTGGACAATGAAGGGAAGCTGGGCTCCAAAGTAATTGCGGATGAAGCTGAGCTCAGTCAAGTGGCAGGGGGACCTGAGTTATCTGAAGGCACAAGTGACGGAGAGGAGGTGGCATCCCCAAAAAGACAGGAAAGATCCCAAGGAGTGCTTGATGCTGAAGAAGTGGAAGATGGGATAAGGAGGCGTCAAAGAATCAGGAAACGCCTAGACAGGCTGTCCTATGACGCAGTGGGGGAGCAGAGTCTTGTGTCTATCTTCCTCGTGAGATGTGTCACCACCATTTACAAATGGACTGGATGTCATGACATCCCAAAATTCCTTTGAAAGCTGTGTTATTAATGATAAATTTCAAAGTCTTGAGGACATGACTATTTTTGGTCGGGGGAGAGTGTAACGTCCTAGTTAAGATTTTACTGCTAATGTGATAAGGTGTTTCATTTAATGGCTTTTGTAGAAGCATCCCAACTTCCCAATTTTGGTGGGACCCAAGTCATACCGACCCTAGACGTACAGAGTCTAAAAAGGGTGGTTTTCTCACTGCTGAGTCCAGTGGGTGTTAAGGAGTGGCTAACGAGTATTAAATACACACAATGGCCACTTAACTAGGTACCTCCTCTACCTACTAAATTGGCCTCTGTGTGCATGTTCCTGCTCTTCTGCTGCTGTAGCCCATCCACTGCAAGGCATGACACAAGATGCTCTTCTGCACACCACTGTTGTAAAGCGTTATCTGAGTTACTGTCACCTTCCTGTCAGCTTGAACTAGTCTGGATATTCTCCTCTGACTTCTCTCGTTGGGGATTTTAACATGAAAGTGGATTGGGAAAACCAGGTCAGTACTGGATCTTAAGACAGAGAATTTGTAGAAGTCTAAGGGATGGCATTTTAGAACAGGCAGTTGTTGAGCCCACTAGGGGATTGGCTGTGCTGGATTGGGTGTTGTGCAATGATCTGGAGGTGATAAGAGAGCTTAAGGTTAAGGAACCCTTAGGATACAGTGATCACAATCTGATCAAGTGCACTTTCAAATTTGAGTAGGATAAACTAAAATCCAATGTGTCAGTATTTCAGTGGAAAACAGAAACTGGCCAAAGTTGACTGGAAAGGGACATGAGCAGGAAGGACAGCTGAGCAGCAATGACTGGAGTTTCTGCGAAAAATGAGGGCAGTGTAAAACAGATATATTCCTAAAGACCATAAGATATAGGAGCAGAAGTAACCCATTCAGCCCATTGAGTCTGCTCCGCCATTCAATCATGGGCTGATCCAATTCTTCCAGTCCTCCCCACTCCCCTGCCTTCTCCTCATACCCTATGATTCCCTGGCTAATCAAGAACCTATCTAACTCTGCCTTAAATGCACCTAATGACTTGGCCTCCACAGCCACTCATGGCAACAAATTCCACAGATTTACCACCCTCTGATTAAAATAATTTCTCCACATCTTTGTTCTAAATGGACGTTCTTCAATCCTGAAGTCATGGCCTCTTGTCCTAGACTCCCTTACCATGGGAAATAACTTTGCCATATCTGATCTGTTCAGGCCTTTTAACATTTGGAATGTTTCTGTGAGATCCCGCCTCATTCTTCTGAATTCCAGGGAATATACCCAAGAAGTGCCAGACATTCCTCATACACGTGCCCCCCCCCCCAGGCAGATGTGAAGTGTGCTCTGAACATACTGTATGCCAACATCAGTGAACTTGAGACCAGGTATCCGGAGGCTTTGCTCTTTACAGCTGGGGACTTTAACCAGGCCAACCTCAGAAAGGCACTGCCAAAGTTATACCAACATGTCTCCTGCCCCACTAGAGGCCCGAATATACTTGACCACTGCTACACAGCAGTCAAGGATGCCTACCGTTCCGTCCCACGACCTCACTTCAGAAAATCGGACCATCAGGCCGTACTCCTGCTCCTGGCTTACAAACAGAAACTGAACTGGGAGGTCACGGTGTCAAAAGTAGTTTCGCATTGGACGGAGGAAACAGATGAGGTCATCTGTGACTGCTTTGAATCGGTGGACTGGTTAGTATTCAAGGACTCAGCAGCTAACCTTGATAAGTATGCCTCAGCTGTCACAGACTTTATTTGGAAACGCACGGAAGACTGTGTATCTCGCAAGACGATCCGGGTATTCCCTAACTAGAAACCTTGGATGAATTATGACGTCAAGTCCCTTTTAAAGGCTAGCGCTGTGGCTTTTAGGTCCGGGGATACCAGTCGCTACACGGAATCCAAGCGTGAACTCCGGAAAGCCATTAAGGGCACCAAGAAGCAATATCGAGCCAAGTTGGAAGCCCAGGCTAACCAAAGGGATGCCAGTAGACTATGGCAAGGTCTTAATGAGATCACTGGGTGCAAAGAAAAGGCTGGGAATATCAATAACTGCGGCGCTTCTCTCCCTGACGAACATAACGTATTCTACGCAAGATTTGAACAGAAGAGGAGCATCCTGCTCTCTCCGGATGAACCGGACCTGGTGGCATCGAGATTCATCGTCACCGAGGAGGACGTTAGAAGGGTGTTCCTGAAGATAAATCCAAGGAAGGCGACGGGCCCAGATGGCGTCCCGGGACGGGTTCTCTGGGCCTGTGCAAGCGAGCTAGCTGGAGTGTTTGCTGACATCTTCAACTGCTCCTTGCTTCAGTCTAGATCCCCTCGTGTTTTAAGAAGACAATGATAATGCCAGTGCCGAAGAAGAGCATGCCTGAATGACTATCGACCTGTGGCTCTGACATCAATTGCTATGAAGTGCTTCGAGCGATTGGTTATGGCTCACATCAACCACAGCCTACCAGTCAACCTCGGTGCTTTGCAATTCGCCTACCGGAGCAACAGGTCAACGGCAGATGCCATTTCTCTGGCCCTACATTCCACCTTAGAACACCTGTAGAATAAAGACGCATACCTAAGGCTCCTTTTCATTGACTACAGCTCTGCCTTTAATACCATCATTTCAAATAAACGAATTCCTAAGCTCCGGAACCTGGGCCTTAGCACTCAGATCTGCAGCTGGATCTTCAACTTCCTCACAGACAGGACCCAGGCTGTAAAAATAGGGGACAAGCTCTCCTCTACAATCACTCTGAGCACCGGGGCCCCACAAAGCTGTGTACTCAGCCCCCTGCTGTACTCACTGTACATCCATGATTGTGTAGCCAAGTTTCCATCAAACTCAATATATGTATTTGCTGATGACACAACAACTGTAGGCCGTATCTCGGGTAATGATGAGTTTGAGTACAGAGAGGAAAATAAGAACCTGGTGACATGGTGCGAAGACAATAACCTATCCCTCAATGTCAGCAAGACGAAGGAATTGGTTGTTGACTTCAAAAGGAGTAGCGGACCGCACAACCCAATTTACATCGGTGGTGCGCAAGTGGAACAGGTCAAAAGCTTTAAGTTCCTCGGGGTCAATATCACAAATGACCTGACTTGATCCAACCAAGCAGAGTTCACTGCCAAGAAGGCCCTCTAGCGCCTTTACTTCCTGAGAAAACTAAAGAAATTTGGCCTATCCCCGAGAACCCTCACTAATTTTTATAGATGCACCGTAGAAAGCATTCTTCTAGGGTGCATCACAACCTGGTATGGAAGTTGTCCTGTCCAAGACTGAAAGAAGCTGCAGAAGATTGTGAACACGGCGCAGCACATCACACAAACCAGTCTTCCATCTGTGGACTCACTTTACACCGCACGCTGTTGGAGCAGTGCTGCCAGGATAATCAAGGACACGACCCATCCAGCCAACAGACTTTTCGTCCCTCTTCCCTCCAGGAGAAAGTTCAGGAGCTTGAAGACTCATACGGCCAGATTTGGGAACAGCTTCTTTCCAACTGTGGTAAGACTGCTGAACGGATCCTGACCCCGATCTGGGCTGTACCCTCCAAATATCCAAACCTGCCTCTCAGTTTTTTTGCACTACCTTACTTACCATTTTTCCATTTTCTATTGATGATTTATAATTTAAATTTTTAATATCTACGAATTTTAACTATTTTTAATATTTATTATATTTAATATTTGTAATCCAGGAGTGTGAAGCGCAGAATCAAATATTGCTCTGATGATTGTATATTCTAGTACCAATTGTTCGGCGACAATAAAGTATAAAGTACAGTAACCCTTTCATTCCTGGAATCATTCTTCCAATTAAAAATAAATTTTCGATTGGGAGAAGGACACTACCATGGCTGACAAGTGGAGTCAGAGCCAAAGTAAGAGCAAAAGAGAGGGCATACAAAGAAGACAAAGCTAGTGGGAAGATAGAGGATTGGGGAGCTTTTAAAAACCTACAGGAGATTAAGAAGTTCATTAGGAAGGAAAAGATGAGTTATGAAAGGAAGCAGGTGACTAATATCAAAGAAGATACTAAAAGATTTTTTTAAGTATATAGAGGGTAAAAGAGAGTCGGTGGTAGATATAGGACCAATCAAATATGACGCTGGAGAGATTGTAATGAGAGATGCAGAGATGGCAGAGGAACTGAATGTGTATTTTGCATCAGTCTTCACAGTGGAAGACATCTGCAGTATACTGGACATTCAAGAGTATCAAGGAAGTGAAGTATGTGCAGTGAAAATTACGACTGAGAAGGTGCTCAGGAAGGTTAATGGTCTGAGGGTGGATAAATCTCCTGGACCTGATGGAATGCACCCTAGGGTTCTAAAAGAAGTAGCTGTAGCTGAAAGGAAAATCCTGCCTGACAAACCTACTGCAATTTTTTGAGGAAATTACAAGCAGGGTAGACAAAAGAAATGCTGTAGATGTGGTGTACTTTGATTTTCAGAAGGCCTTTGAGAAGGTGCCACATGTGAGACTGCTTAGCAAGATAAGAGCCCATGAAATTACAGGGAAGTTACCAGCATGGGTGGAGCATTGGCTGATCAGCAGAAAACAGAGATTGGAAATTGTTGAAGAAACTGACTTCCAGAACTGTTCTAATATAGAACAAGATCAAAACATATGTGTCAGTATAGCTATCTCAGTTTTACATCTATCACAATAACTATCAACATTAGAAAAGATTTTAGAAAGTCTCTCCTTCGTCAAATGATGACGATGTACAATTTTAAATTAAATCAATGAATGGCTAGCACAAATTGAAGAAGAGTTAACCAACTTCAAAAGCCGCATCCAATCCTCGGTCATAAAAGTCAAATTGAGTTCCTTTTCCCAATCCTGTTTAATCTTAGATAAAGGACACTTATCCCATTGTAATAATAAATTATAAATTCTTCCAATAGAACCCTTGATCAAAGGGTTCATACTCATAATAGTATCTAACAGGTCAGTCTCCAATATGTAAGGAAAATTACTTAAATATTTTTGTAAAAAATGTCTAACTTGAAGGTATTGCAGAAAGTGTGAGTATGAAAGAGAATATTTATCAATTAATTGTTCAAAAGACATCAATCTATCTTTTTAAATTAATCTAAAAAAGAATTAATACCTTTACTTTTCCAAAGTAAAACAATTGGATCACTCAAAGAAGGCTTAAAAAAGTAATTTTGATAAATTAAACTACAAAGTTTAAATTTTTTAAGATTAAAAAAATTGCAGAACTGGAGTCAAATTTGTAAAGAATACTTAATCACAGGATATAGGTTTAAATTAGCAACTTTAGCTAATTGTATAGGTAAAGCAGCTCCCAATAACGAAGTTAAATACTGTAAAACTGTTTTACAACTTTCATTTCCAGGTCTACCCAAATTGGCTGATCACTCTTATCAACCCAATATAACCAAAAAGACATGTATCGCACATTAACAGCCCAATAATGCATTCTTAGATTAGGCAAAGCAAGACCTCCATTCTTTTTTAATTTTTGTAAGTGCCATTTACTAATTCTTGGTCTTTTATTATTCCAAATAAGAGATAAACTAATAGAATCAATCCGATCAAAAAACTTGCTGGTCAAAAAAAATAGGGATATTCGGAAATAAATATAAAAATTTTGGTAAAATCATCATTTTAACTATATGAATACGATCAACTGAGATAGCTACACTGACACACATGTTTTGGGCTTGTTCTATATTGGAACAGTTCTGGAAGACAGTTTTTTCAATAATTTCTAAAACACTTAAAATTAATCTATAACCTAATAAATTAACTCTGCTTTTTGGAATAATTCCTCAAAATATTCATGGTATTTCTGTGTCTGACCAACATGCTATTGCATTTGTTACATTGATAGCTTCGAGGGCCATTCTGTTGAAGTGGAAGAATACATCGGCTCCCACTTTGTCACAATGGTTCTCTCAAGTGATGCTATGTCTTAGTTTGGAGAAAATTAGAAGTCGAACCTTTGAACCTTTATTTGATTTTGAGAAAAGATGGGACTCGTTTTCTCGTTATTATCATTTGAGCTAATTGGTAGATTTTTTCCACAATCTAAATGGTATATTTTCTTTTCTTGCTGGCGGTTTGATGTTTATTTTTAGAAGCTTTTTGTATGACGCAGGGCTCCGGGGTTGTACATCTAATGGGTTTTTTTCTCTCACTTTTTCTGCTTAGTAGGTTTTTTTGTTTTTTTTGTTATCACAAATTTTTTTTTAATCTTTAAGATAATGTCTTTTTTGAGACATTGTAAATGTTGTTACTTCAATATACTCATGTTATTTCTTTTGTATAATATAACAATAAAAAGATTTGAAACGAAAGAAAACAGAGAGTGGGAATAAAGGGATCCTATTCTGGCTGACTGCCGGTTACCAATGGAGTTCCACAGGGGTCGGTGTTGGGACCGCTGCTTTTTACCATGTATGTCAATGATTTGGACTCTGGATTAATGAATTTTTGGCTAAATTTGCCGATGATACAAAGATAGGTGGAGGAGCGGGTAGTGTTGCAGAAACAAAAAGCCTGCAGAGAGACTTGGATAGTTTAAGGGAATGGGCAAAGAAATGGCAAATGAAATACAATGTTGGAAAGTGTATGGTCATGCACTTTGGTGGAAGAAATAAATGGGCAGACTTTTATTTAGATGGGGAGAGAATTCAAAATGCAGAGGTGCAAAGGGACTTGGGAATCCTTGTGCAAGGTACATAAAGGTTAACCTCCAGGTAGAGTCGGTGGTGAAGAAGGCAAATGTAATGTTGGCATTCATTTCTAGAGGTATAGAATATCAGAGCAGGGATGTGATGTTGAGGCCCTATAAGGCTCTTGTGAGACCACACTTGGAGTATTCTGTGCAGTTTTGGCTCCGTATTTTGGAAAGGATATACTGACATTGGAGAAGGTTCAGATAGGATTCACGAGAATGATTCCAGGAATGAAAGGGTTACCTATGAGGATCGTCTGGCAGCTCTTGGGCTGTATTCCCTGGAGTTCAGGAGAATGGGGGGGGGGGATCTCATAGAAACATTCCAAATGTTAAAAGCCCTGAGCGGATGAGATATGGCAAAGTTATTTTCCATGGTAAGGGAGTCTAGGACAAGAGGGCATGACTTCAGGATAGAAGGACGTCCATTTAGAACAGAGATGCAGAGAAATTACTTTAGTCAGGGGGTGGTAAATCTGTGGAATTTGTTGCCACGAGAGGCCAAGTCATTGGGTGTATTGAAGGCAGAGATAGATAGGTTTTTGATTAGCTCGGGCATCAAAGGGTATAGGAGAAGGCAGGGGAGTGGGGATGATTGGAAGAATTGGATCAACCCATGATTGAATGGTGGAGCAGACTCGATGGGCCAAGTGGACTATTTCTGTTCTTATATAGAAACAAAGAGAAACATAGATTGGTTGGCTGCCAGTGACTAGTGGTGTTCCTCAGGGGTCAGTATTGGGACCACTGCTTTTCACATTGTTTGTCAGTGATTTGGATAATGGAGTTGATGGCCTTGTGGCAAAGTTTAAAGATGATACAAAGACAGGTGGAGGGGCAGGTAGTGCTGAAGAAGCAATAGGACTGCAGCAGGACTTTAGACAAATTGGAATGGGCAAAAAAATTGCAGATGGAATACAGTTTTGGGAAATGTATAGAAATATTGGCCCACAAAGTTGTGCCGAACATGTCCCTACCTTAGAAATTACTAGGGTTACCCATAGCCCTCTATTTTTCTAAGCTCCATGTACCTATCCAAAAGTCTCCTAAAAGACCCTATCGTATCTGCCTCCATCACCATTGCTGGCAGTCCATTCCATGCACCCACCACTCTCTGAGTGAAAAAACTTACCCCTGACATCTCCTCTGTACCTACTCCCAAGCACCTTAAACCTGTGCCCTCTTGTGGCAGCTATTTCAGCCCTGGGAAAAGGCCTCTGACTATCCACGCAATCAGTGCCTCTCATTATCTAATACACCTCTATCAGGTCACCTCTCATCCTCTGTCGTTCCAAGGAGAAATGGCCAAGTTCACTCAACCTGCCTTCATAAGGCATGCTCCCCAATCCAGTCAACATCTTTGTAAATCTCCTTTGCACCCTTCCTATGGTTTCCACATCCTTCCTGTAGTGAGGCGACCAGAACTGAGCACAGTACTCCAAGTGAGGTCTGACCAGGGTCCTATATAGCTGCAACATTACCGTAAGCCTTCTTAACCACGATTCAACCTGCGCAGCTGCTTTGGGTGTCCTATGGACTCAGACCCCAAAATTCCTCTGATCCTCCACACTGCCAAGTGTTTACCAGTAATACTATATTCTGCCATCTTATTTGACCTACCAAAATGAACTACTTCACACTTATCTGGGTTGAACTCCATCTGCCGTTTCTCAGCCCAGTTTTGTATCCTAGCAATGTCCTGCTGTAACCTCTGATAGCCCTCCACACTATCCACAACACCTCCAACTCTTGTGTTATCAGAAAACTTACTAACCCATCCCTCCACTTCCCCATCCAATGTCCCCTTGGATCCCATGCCTCCTTACTTTCTCAATAAGCCTTGCATGGGGTACCTTGTCAAATGCCTTTCTGAAATCCATATACACTACATCTATGGCTCTCCCTTCATCAATGTGTTTAGTCACATCCTCAAAAAATTCAATCAGGCTCGTAAGGCACGACTTGCCTTTGACAAGGCCATGCTGACCATTCCTAGTTATATTATACCTCTCCAAATGCTCATAAACCCTGCCTCTCAGGATCTTTTTCATCAACCTACCAACCACTGAAGTAAGACTCACTGGTCTATAATTTTCTGAACTATCGCCACTCCCTTTCTTGAATAAGGGAACAACATCCGCAACCCTCCAATCCTCTGGAACCTCTCCTGTCCTCATTGATGAATCAAAGATCATCGCCAGAGCCTCTCAATCATCTCCCTTGCTTCCCACAGTAGCCTGGGGTACATCCCATCCGGTCCCGGTGACCTACCCAACTTGATGCTTTCCAAAAGCTCCAGCACATCCTCTTTCTTAATATCTATATTGTTACGTACCCCGTAACTGGGTTGCCAAACCAGCAGAAATGGATCGCTCAGTTGGAGTCTGGATTACTAGAACTAAGAAAGTTTTATTAAAGAAACAAGCAACACAGTAATCGAAAGGATAATAAATGCAACAGTTCAGCAATGATCACCACACATGTGCACAGAATTAAGATAACAGCATCAATCAAGCTCTATCGTTGTCTAGGGGTAAATGACCAAATTTAAAAGTGACTCAAAGTTCAGTCCAGTTTAGTAGTTCAGTTCGCAGTAATCGTTGCCATGGATGGACAACGTGGGGGAAGAGAGACAGAGCAGGAACAACTGATCATTCAGAACGGCTTCACTCACAGACCGGTGATATGGCTCACAAGCAACTTTTGGGCAGGTCCTTGGTGATGTCACCTGAGGTCACCGACTGTGACCCCTCCTCCAGATGCGGTCGATCCTCTGCAGTGAACCCGGCACCCAGGCAAGGGCGGACACACACCGGGTTCCCGCTGATCGTACCTTTCCACCCTGGTCGTTGTCTGGTACTTCTCACCGACTCGTGAGAGGCGCACCGCTTCCAGGGTCTCGTTACCTCGGGTGGCGTGTGTGTCCCGCCTTAGCAAACCGGTCCCTTTTTATCCCCCTGCTGGGGCATCGCCTGTCCATCACTTCAAACAGTTCAAGGTTCAAAGGGGGGAGCCACTCCAGACAGCTCTCTCTCCCACGTCCCTGCATTACACATCTCCAGACGCTGCTCCATTGTTCCTTATCTCTCCTTCCCCTGAGGGCAGGTGGCAGACCACTTGCTGATGTCACTGATGCTAACCCAGGCCAGCAAACATCTTAATTTTATGTGTATTCTCGTCACAATATGCTCAAGCTTTTCAGTCTGCTGTAAGTCATCCCTACAATCATGAAGATGCTTCTTTCTCTGTAGTGAATACTGAAGCAAAGTATTCATTAAGTACCTCCACTCTCAGTAGGTTTCAATGAGATCCCCTATCCTTCGCCTAAATTCCAGTGAGTACAGGCCCAAAGCTTCCAAACGCTACTCATATGTTAACCCCTTCATTCCCAGAATCATCCTCATGAACCTCCTCTGGACTCTTTCCAATGATAACACAGCCTTTCTGAGATATTGGGCCCAACACTGTTGACTCCAAGTGTGGCCTGACTAGTGTCTTACAAAGCCTCAGCATTATCTCCTTGCTTTTATATTGTATTCCCCTTGAAATAGATGCCAACATTGCATTTGCCGCCTTTACCACAGACTCAACCTGTAAAATGACCTTCTGTGAATCCTGCACGAGGACTCCTAAGTCCCCCTGCACCTCTGATATTTGAACCTTCTCCCCATTTACATAATAGTCCACACTTTTGTTCCTTTTACCAAAATGCATTATCATACATTTATTTATTTCTTCAATGATTTGAACGGGGCACGACTGTGCAAGCGCGTGGAGGTTGTCCAGTGAGATCAGCTGGAAGAGTTTAAAAAGAAGACAGATTTACAAAGTGGGCATTGGAGAAGCGGGCGTCAGAGTAGTGGGAGACAGAGTAGGAAGGCTTTGGCTCAACAGGGTTTCAGTGATAAAGGGTCGAGGCCAGGTAGGTTATCTGTTTAAAATAAAGACAGAAAGTATGTGTGTGAGGCCAGTTTTCTGTGCTCAGTGTCAGATGTGGGAGGTCCTGGAGACTCCCAGCCACATCTGCACCAGGTGCGTCAAGCTGCAGCTCCTTATAGACAGCGTTAGGGAACTGGAGATGCAGCTCGATGACCTTCATCTGTTCAGGGAGAGTGAGGAGGTGATAGAGAGGATCTATAGGCAGGTAGTCAACCCAGGACCACAGGAGACAGAGAAGTGGGTAACAGTCAGGACAGAGAAGGGCAAGAAGCAGGTACTAAGAGTACCCCAGTGGCTGTCCCCCTTAACAATAAGTATTCCTGTTTGAGTAATGTTGGGGGGGGGGGGATGGCCTACCTGGGGGAAGCAACAGTGGTCGTGCCTCTGGCACAGAGTCTGGCCCTGTGGCTCAGTAGGGTAGGGAAAGGAAGAGGAAGGCAGCAGTGATAGGGGACGCTATAGTTAGGGGATCAGACAGATGATTCTGTGGATGCAGGAAAGAAACGCGGATGGTAGTTTGCCTCCCAGGTGCCAGGGTCCGGGATGTTTCAGATCGCATCCACGATATCCTGCAGTGGGAGGGTGAACAGCCAGAGGTTGTGGTACATATTGGTACCAACAACATTGGTAGGAAAAGGGAGGAGGTCCTGAAAACAGACTACAGGGATTAAGGAAAGAAGTTGAGAAGCAGGACCTCAAAGGTAGTAATCTCGGGATTACTGCCTGTGCCACATGACAGTGAGTATAGGAATAGAGTGAGGGGGAGGATAAATGTGTGGCTGAGGGATTGGAGCAGGGGGCAGGGATTCAGATTTCTGGATCATTGGGACCTCTTTTGGGGCAAACGTGACCTGTACAAAAAGGACGGGATGCACTTGAATCCCAGGGGGACCAATATCCTGGTGGGAAGGTTTGCTTAGGCTACTGGGGAGAGTTTAAACTAGAATTGCTGGGGGGGGTGGGAACCGAACTGAAGTGACAGAGGAAAGGGAAGTTGGCTCACAAATAGATAAAGTTTGGAGACAGTGTAAAAGGGAGGATTGGCAGGTGATAGAGAAAAGACGTGCTCAGATGGACGGTTTGAGATGTGTCTATTTTAATGCAAGGAGTATCATGAATAAAGTGGATGAAATAAGAGTGTGGATCAGCACTTGGAGTTATGATGTTGTGGCCATTACAGAGACTTGGATGGTGCAGGGGCAGGAATGGCTATTTCAAGTGCCAGGCTTTAGATGTTTCAGAGAGGATAGGGAGGGGGGCAAAAGAGGTGGGGGGCGTGGCACTGTTGATCAGAGATAGTATCACGGGTGCAGAAAAGGAGGAAGTCATGGAGGGGTTGTCTACTGAGTCTCTGTGGGTGAAAGTTAGGAACAGGAAGGAGTCAATAACTCTACTGGGTGTTTTTTATAGACCACCCAATAGTTAGAGGGACATCGAGGAGCAGATAGGGAGACAGATTCTGGAAAGGAGTAATAATAACAGGGTTGTTGTGGTGGGTGATTTTAATTTCCCAAATATTGATTGGCATCTCCCTAGAGTGAGGGGTTCAGATGGGGTAGAGTTTGTTAGGTGTGTTCAGGAAGGTTTCTTGACACAATATGTAGATAAGCCTACAAGAGGAGAGGCTGTACTTGATCTGGTATTGGGAAATGAACCTGGTCAGGTGTCAGGTCTCTCAGTGGGAGAGCATTTTGGAGATAGTGATCACAATTCTATCTCATTTGCCAAAGCATTGGAGAGGGATAGGAACAGACAAGTTAGGGAAATGTTTAATTGGAGTAAGGGGAAATATGAGGCTATCAGGCAGGAACTTGGAAGCATAATGTTCTCAGGGAAATGTATGGAAGAAATGTGGCAAATGTTCAGGGGATATGGATCGGGACTACAGAGCGTCGTGGGAGCTGAATTGTGAAGGAAGGCAGTTTTTTTTAAAACTTCTTCGAGTGCAAGAAGGGCGAGATTGCGCAGGTGCGTGACGTCAGCAGGACCGTGCGGAGAGTTTAAAAAGGCAGGTTGCTACCAACGGCTCTCCTTTGGATCGGGACTACAGAGCGTCGTGGGATCTGAATTGTGAAGGAAGGCAGTTTTTTTTTAAAAACTTCTTCGACTGCAAAAAGGGCGAGACTGTGCAGGCGCGTGACGTCAGCAGGACCGCGCGGAGAGTTTAAAAAGGCGACCACCCTATACAGCGGGCAGCGGAGTGAGCGGTGGTAGAGTGTAGGGCTTTGGCTTCAACGGGCTTCGGCGATAAACGGGAAGAGGCGAGAGCAAAGTGCCAACTCTTTTTTCTCTCCCCCCCACCCCTTTCGCGAATCGGCCCGGACAGACAGGAACAGCAGGGCTCTCACAGCTAACGGTTTAAAAAGTTTGTCTGTTTGGCGAGGTAAGTGGGTGAGTAGACTTATTTTTCCTGTTTCATTCGTGTAGAATTAGATAGCATGCCTGCAGGGTTAGTGCTTTGTTCAGGGTGTCAGATGTGGGAATCCTGGGAGACTTCCAGCCTCCTTGATGGCCACATTTGCGCCAGGTGCACCGAGTTGCAGCTCCTCAGAGACCGTGTTAGGGATCTGCAGCTGCAGCTTGATGATCTAGTGCTTATCAGGGAAAGTGAAGAGGTGATAGACAGGAGCTACAGGGAGGTAGTCATCCCTAGGCTACGGGAGTCAGTAGTCATCCCTAGGCTACAGGAGTCAGAACACTGGGTCACTGTCAAGAGAGGGAAGGGAAATGCCCGGATAGTGGAGAGCACCCTTGTGGCTGTCCCCCTCAGCAACAAATATCTTGTTCTGGATGCTGTTGAGGGGGATGACCTGACGGGGGAACGCCCACGGTGACTGGGTCTCTGGCACTGAGCCTGGCGCTGTTGTGCAGGAGAGAAGGAGGGAGAAGAGAAATGCGGTAGTTGTGGGGGATTCCATAGTCAGGGGAACAGACAGGAGATTCTGTGAGCCTGACAGAGATATCCACATGGTGTGCTGCCTCCCAGGTGCCAGGGTACGGGATGTCTCTGATCGGCTCCTGAATATTCTAAAGGGGGAGGGTGAGCAGCCAGTTGTCTTGGTACATGTTGGTACCAATGACATACATAGGACAAAGGAGGAGGTCCTGAAGAGAGATTTCCAGGAGTTAGGAAGGAAGCTGAGAAGCAGGACCTCCAGGGTAGTAATCTCGGGATTGCTACCTGTGCCACGTGCTAGCGAGGGCAAGAGTAGTCGGATCAGGCAGATGAATGCCTGGCTGAGAGACTGGTGAAGGGGGCAGGGCTTCAGATTCTTGGATAATTGGGATCTCTTCTGGGGAAAGTATGACCTGTTCAAAAAGGACAGGTTACACCTGAACCTGAAGGGGACCAATATCCTGGCGGAAAAGTTTAATAGAGCTGTTAGGGAGGGTTTAAACTAATTTGGCAGGGGGATGGGAACCGAAATGATAGAGCGGAGGAAGGGGAAAACAGAAATAAATCTAAGATAGTGAGCAGTAAAGATGTCAGGAAAGACAGGCAGGTGATGGGGCAAATGTGTAGCCATTGGGATGAGTTGCAGTGAAATCAAAGCAAAAACTATCAAATACTGGTCTTAAGGTGTTGTACTTAAATGCACGCAGCATAAGAAATAAGGTGGATGATCTTGTTGTACAGCTACAGATTGGCAGGTGTGATATTGTGGCCATCACTGAGACCTGGCTAAAGGATGCATGTCTCTGGGAGCTGAACGTCCAAGGATACACGGTGCATCGGAACGATAGGAAGGTAGGCAGAGGGGGAGGCGTGGCTTTATTGGTAAGAAATGATATTAAATCATTAGAAGGAGGTGATATAGGATCGGAAGGTGCAGAATCTTTATGGGTTGAGCTAAGGAATAGCAGGGGTAGTTATTTATAGGACTCCAAACAGCTGCAGGGATGTGGACTACAAATTACAACTGGAAATAGAAAAGGCTTGTCAGAAGGGCAGTGTTATGATAATTGTGGGGGATTTTAACATGTGAGTAGATTGGAAAAATCAGGTCGGCACTGGATCTCAAGAGAGAGAATTTGTAGAATGTCTGCGAGATGGCTTTTTAGAACAGCTTGTTGTTGAGCCCACTAGGGGATCGGCTGTACTGGATTGGGTATTGTGTAAAGAACCGAAGGTGATTGGAGAGATTGAGGTGAAGGAACCCTTAGGAGGCAGTGATCATAACATGATTGAGTTCACCGTGAAATTAGAAAAAGAGAAGCCAAAATCTGATGTGTTCGTGTTTCAGTGGAGTAAAGGAAATTACAGTGGCATGAGAGAGGAACTGGCCAAAGTTGACTGGAAAGAGACACTGGCGGGAAAGACGGCAGAGCAGCAGTGGCTGGAGTTTATGCGAGAAATGAGGAATGCGCAAGACAGGTATATTCCAAAAAAGAAGAAATTTTCGAGTGGAAAAAGGATGCAACTGTGGTTGACAAGAGAAGTCAAAGCCAAAGTTAAAACAAAGGAGAGGGCATACAAGGAAGCAAAAATTAGTGGGAAGACAGAGGACTGGGAAGTTTTTAAAACCTTACAAAAGGAAACCGAGAAGGTCATTAAGAGAGAAAAGATTAACTATGAAAGGAAACTAGCAAATAATATCAAAGAGGATACTAAAAGCTTTTTTAAGTATATAAAGAGTAAAAGACAGGTGAGAGTAGATATAGGACCGATAGAAAATGATACTGGAGAAATTGTAATGGGAGATGAGGAGATGGCAGAGGAACTGAACAAGTATTTTGCACCAGTCTTCACTGAGGAAGACAGCAGGATACCGGACGCTCAAGGGTGGCAGGGAAGAGAAGTGTGCGCAGTCACAATTACGACAGAGAAAGTACTCAGGAAGCTGAATATGCTAAAGGTCGATAAATCTCCTGGACCAGATGGAATGCACCCTCGTGTTCTGAAGGAAGTAGCTGTGGAGATTGCGGAGGCATTAGCGATGATCTTTCAAAAGTCGATAGATTCTGGCATGGTTCCGGAAGACTGGAAGATTGCAAGTGTCACTCCGCTATTTAAGAAGGGGGCAAGGAAGCAAAAAGGAAATTATAGACTTGTTAGCTTGACGTCGGTGGTTGGGAAGTTGTTGGAGTCGATTGTCAAGGATGAGGTTACAGAGTACCTGGAGGCATATGACAAGATAGGCAGAACTCAGCATGGATTCCTTAAAGGAAAATCCTCCCTGACAAACCTATTACAATTTTTTGAGGAAATTACCAGTAGGCTAGACAAGGGAGATGCAGTGGATGTTGTATATTTGGATTTTCAGAAGGCTTTTGACAAGGTGCCACACATGAGGCTACTTAACAAGATAAGAGCCCATGGAATTACGGGAAAGTTACATACGTGGATAGAGCGTTGGCTGATTGACAGGAAACAGAGAGTGGGAATAAAGGGATCCTATTCTGGTTGGCTGCCGGTTACCAGTGGTGTTCCACAGGGATCAGTGTTGGGGCCGCTTCTTTTTACATTGTACATCAACGATTTGGATTATGGAATAGATGGCTTTGTGGCTAAGTTTGCTGACGATATGAAGATAGGTGCAGGGGCCGGTGGTGCTGAGGAAACGGAGAGTCTACAGAGAGACTTGGATAGATTGGAAGAATGGGCAGAGAAGTGGCAAATGAAGTACAATGTTGGAAAGTGTATGGTTATGCACTTTGGCAGAAAAAATAAGCGGGCAGACTATTATTTAAACGGAGAAAGAATTCAAAGTTCTGAGATGCAACGGGACTTGGGAGTCCTCGTACAGGATTCCCTTAAAGTTAACCTCCAGGTTGAGTCAGTAGTAAAGAAGGCGAATGCAATGTTGGCATTCATTTCTAGAGGAATAGAGTATAGGAGCAGGGATGTGATGTTGAGACTCTATAAGGCGCTGGTGAGACCTCACTTGGAGTACTGTGAGCAGTTTTGGTCTCCTTATTTAAGAAAGGATGTGCTGACTTTGGAGAGGGTACAGAGAAGATTCACTAGAATGATTCCGAGAATGAGAGGGTTAACATATGAGGAATGTTTGTCCGCTCTTGGGTTGTATTCCTTGGAGCTTAGAAGAATGAGGGGAGACCTCATAGAAACATTTCGAATGTTAAAAGGCATGGACAGAGTGAATGTGGCAAAGTTGTTTCCCATGATGGGAGAGTCTAGTACAAGAGGGCATGACTTCAGGATTGAAGGGCGCCCTTTCAGAACAGAAATGCGAAAAAATTTTTTTAGTCAGAGGGTGGTGAATCTACGGAATTTGTTGCCACGGGCAGCAGTGGAGGCCAAGTCATTGGGTGTATTTAAGGCAGAGATTGATAGGTATCTGAGTAGCCAGGGCATCAAAGGTTATGGTGAGAAGGCGGGGCAGTGGGACTAAATAGGATAAAATGGATCAACTCATGATAAAATGGCGGAGCAGACTCGATGGGCCAAATGGCCTACTTCTGCTCCTTTGTCTTATGGTCTTATGGTCTTATGATACTTGCGTGGAGTTCTGAGTAGGTACGTTCCAATGAGACATGGAAAGGATGGTAGGGTACAAGATCCATGGTGTACAAAGGCTGTTGTAAATCTAGTCAAGAAGAGAAGAAGAGCTTATGAAAGGTTCAAAAACTAGGTAATGATAGGAATCTAGAAGATTATAAGGCTGCAGAAAGGAGATTAAGAATGAAATTAGGAGAGCCTGAAGGGTCCATGAGAAGGCCTTGCCGGACAGGATAAAGGAAAACCCCAAGGCATTCTATAAGTATGTGAAGAGCAAGAGGATAAGACGTGAGAGAATAGGACCAATCAAGTGTGACAGTGGAAAAGAGTGCACAGAACTGGAGGAAATAGCAGAGGTAGTTAATGAATACTTTGATTTGTATTCACTACGGAAAAGAATCTTGGCGACTGTGGGGGTGACTTGCAGTGGACTGAAAAGCTAGCATGTCGATATTAAGGAAGAGGATGTGCTGGAGCTTTTGGAAAGCATTATGTTGGATAAGTCACACACATAAAAGTTGCTGGTGAACGCAGCAGGCCAGGCAGCATCTCTAGGAAGAGGTGCAGTCGACGTTTCAGGCCGAGACCCTTCATCAGGATAGTCAGGATATGTTGCATAAGTCACTGGGACCAGACGGAATGTACCTCAGGCTACTGTGGGAGGCGAGGGAGGAGATTGCTGAGCCTCTGGCAATGATCTTTGCATCATCAATGAGGACAGGAGAGGTTCCAGAGGATTGGAGGGTTGCGGATGTTGTTCCATTATTCAAGGAAGGGAGTAGGGATAGCCCAGGAAATTATAGGCCAGTGAGTCTTACTTCAATAGTTGGTAAGCTAAAGGAGAAGATCCTGAGAGGCAGGATTTATGAACATTTGGAGAGGCATAATATGATTAGGAATAGTCAGCATGGATTTTTCAAAGGCAGGTCATGCCTTATGAGCCTGATTGAATTTTTTGAAGATGTGACTAAACACACTGATGAAGGTGGAGCCATAGATGTCGTGTACATGGATTTCAGCAAGGTGTTTGATAAAGTACCCCATGCAAGGCTTATTGAGAAAGTAAGGAAGCATGGGATCCAAGAGGACATTGCCTTGTGGATCCAGAACTGGCTTGCCCACAAAAGGCAGAGTGGTTGTAGATGGGTCATATTCTGCTTGGAGTTCGGTCACCAGTGGTGTGCCTCAGGGATCAGTTCTGGTTCCCTCAGCTTTGTGATTTTTATAAATGACCTGGATGAGGAAGTGGAGGGATGGGTTAGTAAATTTGCTGATGACACAAAGGTTGGGGAGTTGTGGATAGTGTGGAGGGCTGTCGGGGTTACACGGAACATTGAAAGGATTCAAAACTGGGCTGAGAAGTGGCAGATGGAGTTCAAACCAGATAAGTGTGAAGTTGTTCATTTTAGTAGGTCGAATAGCGAAGCAAGAAAGGAGCTTAAGAAGGGGCTGAGAAGAGCAAGAAGGGGGCATGAGAAGGCCTTGGCGAGTAGGGTAAAGGAAAACCCCAAGGAATTCTTCAATTATATGAAGAACAAAAGAATGACAGGAGTGAAGGTAGGACCGATTAGAGATAAAGGTGAGAAGATGTGCCTGGAGGCTGTGGAAGTGAGCGAGGTCCTCAATGAATACTTCTCTTCGGTATTCACCAATGAGAGGGAACTTGATGATGTTGAGGACAATATGAGTGAGGTTGATGTTCTGGAGCATGTTGATATTGAGAGGAGGTGTTGGAGTTGTTAAAATACATTAGGACAGATAAGTCCCCGGGGCCTGATGGAATATTCCCCAGGCTGCTCCAGGAGGCGAGAGAAGAGATTGCTGAGCCTCTGGCTAGGATCTTTATGTCCTCGTTGTCCACGGGAATGGTACTGGAGGATTGGAGGGAGGCGAATGTTGTCCCCTTGTTCAAAAAAGGTAGTAGGGATAGTCCGGGTAATTATAGACCAGTGAGCCTTACGCCTGTGGTGGGAAAGCTGTTGGAAAAGATTCTAAGAGATAGGATCTATAGGGATTTAGAGAATCATGGTCTGATCAGGGACAGTCAGCATGGCTTTGTGAAGGGCAGATCGTGTCTAACAAGCCTGATAGAGTTCTTTGAGGAGGTGACCAGGCATATAGATGAGGGTAGTGCAGTGGATGTGATCTATATGGACTTTAGTAAGGCATTTGACAAGGTTCCACACGGTAGGCTTATTCAGAAAGTTAGAAGGCATGGGATCCAGGGAAGTTTGGCCAGGCGGATTCAGAATTGGCTTGCCTGCAGAAGGCAGAGGGTGGTGGTGGAGGGAGTACATTCAGATTGGAGGATTGTGACTAGTGGTGTCCCACAAGGATCTGTTCTGGGACCTCTACTTTTCGTGATTTTTATTAACGACCTGGATGTGGGGGTAGAGGGGTGGGTTGGCAAGTTTGCAGCTGACACAAAGGTTGGTGGTGTTGTAGATAGTGTAGAGGATTGTCAAAGATTGCAGAGAAACATTGATAGGATGCAGAAGTGGGCTGAGAAGTGGCAGATGGAGTTCAACCCGGAGAAGTGTGAGATGGTACACTTTGGAAGGACAAACTCCAAGGCAGAGTACAAGGTAAATGGCAGGATACTTGGTAGTGTGGAAGAGCAGAGGGATCTCAGGGTACATGTCCACAGATCCCTGAAAGTTGCCTCACAGGTGGATAGGGTAGTTAAGAAAGCTTATGGGGTGTTAGCTTTCATAAGTTTAAGAGTCACGATGTAATGATGCAACTCTATAAAACTCTGGTTAGGTCACACTTGGAGTACTGTGTCCAGTTCTGGTCACTTCACTATAGGAAGGATGTGGAAGCATTGGAAAGGGTACAGAGGAGATTTACCAGGATGCTGCCTGGTTTAGAAAGTATGCATTATGATCAGAGATTAAGGGAGCTAGGGCTTTACTCTTTGTAGAGAAGGAGGATGAGAGGAGACATGATAGAGGTGTACAAGATAATAAGATGAATAGATAGAGTGGATAGCCAGCACCTCTTCCCCAGGGCACCACTGCTCAATACAAGAGGACATGGCTTTAAGGTAAGGGGTGGAAAGTTCAAGGGGGATATTAGAGGAAGGTTTTTCACTCAGAGAGTGGTTGGTGCGTGGAATGCACTGCCTGAGTCAGTGGTGGAGGCAGATACACTAGTGAAGTTTCAGAGACTACTAGACAGGTATATGGAGGAATCTAAGGTGGGGGGGGTTATATGGGAGGCAGGGTTTGAGGGTCGGCACAACATTGTGGGCCGAAGGGCCTGTACTGTGCTGTACTATTCTATGTTCTATGTTCTATGTAAATATGATGGCAGAATATAGTATTAATTGTAAGACTCTTGGCAGTGTGGAGGATCAGAGGGATCTTGGGGTCCGAGTCCATAGGACACTCAAAGCTGCTGCGCAGGTTGACTCTGTGGTTAAGAAGGCATATGGTGCATTGGCCTTCATAAATCATGGGATTGAGTTTAAGAGCCAAGAGGTAATGTTACAGCTACAATGGACCCTGGTCAGACCCACCTTGGAGTACTGTGCTCAGTTCTGGTTGCCTCATTGCAGGAAGGACATGGAAACCATAGAAAAGGTGCAGAAGAGATTTACAAGGATACTTTATACTTCTACTTTATTGTCGCCAAACAATTGCTACTAGAACATACAATCATCACAGCGATATTTGATTCTGCGCTCCCGCTCCCTGGATTACAAGTTGATAGTAAATATTAAAAATTTAAATTATAAATCATAAATAGAAAATAGAAAAATGGAAAGTATGGTAGTGCAAAAAAACCGAGAGGCAGGTCCGGATATTTGGAGGGTACGGCCTAGATCGGGGCCAGGATCTGTTCAGCAGTCTTATCACAGTTGGAAAGAAGCTGTTCCCAAATCTGGCCGTACGAGTCTTCAAGCTCCTGAGCCTTCTCCCGGAGGGAAGAGGGACGAAAAGTGTGTTGGCTGGGTGGGTTGTGTCCTTGATTATCCTGGCAGCACTGCTCTGACAGCGTGCGGTGTAAAGTGAGTCCAAGGACAGAAGATTGGCTTGAGTGATGTACTGCGACGTGTTCACAATCTTCTGCAGCTTCTTTCAGTCTTGGACAGGACAACTTCCATACCAGGTTGTGATGCACCCTAGAAGAATGCTTTCTATGGTGCATCTATAAAAATTAGTGAGGGTTTTAGGAGACAGGCCAAATTTCTTTAGCTTTCTCAGGAAGCAAAGGCGCTGGTGGGCCTCCTTGGCAGTGGACTCTGCTTGGTTGGACCAAGTCAGGTCATTTGTGATATTGACCCCGAGGAACTTAAAGCTTTTGACCTGTTCCACTTGCGCACCACCGATGTAAATTGGGTCGTGCGGTCCGCTACTCCTTCTGAGGTCAACAACCAATTCCTTCGTCTTGCTGACGTTGAGGGATAGGTTATTGTCTTTGCACCATGCCACCAGGTTCTTAATTTCCTGTCTATATGTTGACTGGATTGGGGAGCATGCCTTATGAGAATAGGTTAAGTGAACTCGGCCTTTTCTCCTTGGAGCGACAGAGGATGAGAGGTGACCTGATAGAGGTATACAAGATCATGAGAGTCATTGATCGTGTGGGTAATCAGAGGCTTTTCCCCAGGACTGAAGTGGCTAGCACGAGAGGACATAGTTTTAAGGTGCTTGGAAGTAGGTACGGAGGAGATGTCAGGCGTATGTTTTTTATGCAGAGGGTGGTGAGTGCGTGGAATGGGCTGCCGGTGGCGGTGGAGGCAGAAACGATAGGGTCTTTTTAGAGACCCCTGGATGGCTACATGGATCTTTGAAAAATAGAGGGCTATTCGTAAAGTCTGGGTAGTTCTAAGGTAGGGACATGTTCAGCACAGCTTTGTGGGTCGAAGGGCCTGTATTGTGCTGTATTTTTTCTGTTTTAATGTTTCTATACATTTCCCAATACTGTATTCCATCTGCCACTTTTTTGCCCGTTCCAATTTGTCTAAATCCTGCTGCAATCACTTTGCTTCCTCAGCACTACCTACCCCTCCACCTGTCTTCATATCATCTTTAAACGTTGCCACGAAGCCATCAATTCCATTATCCGAATCACTGACAAACAATGTGAAAAGTTGTGGTCTCAATACTGACCCCTGAGGAACATCACTAGTCACTGGCAGCCAACCAGAAAAAGTCCCCTTTATTCCCATTCACTGCCTCCTGCCTGTCAGCCATGCCAGTATTTTTCTGTAACACCATGGGATGTTGCAACTGTCCTGAAGCAGCTTGTCTTGAGTGACAGTGAGTTCTGGAGCACAGATCTTCAGCCCTGTGGCTGGAAAGGTGTCAGATTTCTTTGATCTGCTATCCATTGCTCACTGCTGTTACTGGATGTTACTTGGAGTGAATTGAAGAGGGGTCAATTGAGGGTAGATCTTCAGTGTAGTTTCCCCATCACTCACATTGTTGCATGTTCATAGTTCCCAGAATGTGACTTCCCATTCCCTCCCATTCCCACCCTGTTTGTGTAGCACTGGGGATAACAAGGAAATTATACTCCACTTAGCCTGACTTCAGTAGTTGGGAAGATAATGGAGTTGATTGTTAAGGATGTGGTTTCAGGGTTAATGCAGGCACATAGGCCAAAATCAGCATGGTTTCCTTCAGGGAAAATCTTGCCTGTCAAAACTGTTAGGGGTTAATTTGCAGGTTGAATTGGTGGTGAAGAAGGCAATTGCAATATTAGGCTTCCTTTTGAGAGGATTAGAATATGAAAGCAAAGATGTAATTTCAAAAGCACTAGTGAGGCCTAACTTGGAATATTGTCAGCAGTATTAGACCCCTTATCTAGAAAATGATGTGCAGGCATTGGAGAGGATTTTCTCTCACAGAAATGGCTCCAGGATTGATAGGCTGGTCATCTGAGGAGCAGGGTTCTAGCCCTGTCTTCATTCAAATTCAGAACAATGAGCAGTGACCTTATTGGGATTTGTTGAATGTTGAAAGGCCTTGATAGAGTGGTTGTGGAGAGGATGGCTCCTGTGGAAGACCACCAGAGGACACAGCCTCAGAATAGCGGGGATGTTCTTTTAGAAAGGAGATGGGAAGAAATTTTGTTAGCCAGAGAGAGGTAAATCTGGAATTCATAGCCAAAGGCTGCAGTGGAGGCCAAGTCATTGGGTATATGTCAGGAAAGGTGATAGATTCTTGATTGGTCAGTGCACCTAAAGTTATGAGAAGGTAGAAGAATGGGGTTGAGAGGAATAGGATCAACCATAATGAAATGATCGAGAAGAGATATTTAAAACATTCTTTGTGACAGGTGAAGTAGCGGATGATTGAAGGATAGTTAATAATGTACTCCTGTTTAAGAAAAGCTCTAAGAATTAGCCAGGAAATTATAGGCCATTGAACCTGACCTCAGCAGTGGGAAAGTTATTGGAGGGGCTAGATATATGAGTATTTGGATAGACAGGGACTGATTAGGAATAGTCAGAATGGGTTTGTGCATGGTAGGTTGTGTCTAGCCAATTTCATTCAGTTTTTTGAAGAGGTTAGCAAAAAGTTGATGAAGGCAAGACACTGGATGTTGACCTTATGTACAATGTGGTTAACTGGTCAGCAAATTTGCAGATAACAACCAGATTGGGGATGTAGCGGACAGTGGGATGAATACCAAAGCTTGCAGCAGGATCTAGACCAGTTGGAAAAACGGGCTGAAAAAAAGCAGATGGCATTTATAGTCAAAGTGTGAGGCGTTTGCTTTGGGAGGATTCACCAGTGTATGGTCTTACACAGTGAGTGGTAGGGAACAGAGGAGTGGGGGAGAACGAAGAGATCTGGGAATTTAGGTCCATAAGTCATGGAAAGTGGCATCACCGGTAGATAGGATGGTAAAGAAAGCTTTTGACATGATGGCCTTCACAGATCAATGTATTGAGTCCAGGAGTTGACATGTTATGTTGAAGTTGCATAAGATGTTGATGAGGCCTAATTTGGATTAGTTCTGTGGGTTTTAGTCACCTACCAACAATAAGGATGTAAATAAGATTGAAAGAGTAGAGAAAATTTACAGAGGATGTTGCAGAGATTGGAGGCCCTGAGTTAGGATGAAAGATTGAATACGTTATAACTTTATTGCCTAGAATATAGAAGATTGAGGGGAAATTTGACAGAGGCTTACAGAATTATAAGTGGTATAGATATGGTAAATGCAAGCAGACTTTTTCCACTGAGGTTTTGTGGGACTACAACAAGTGCTCATAGGTTGAGGCTGAAGGTGAAAAATTTAAGGGGAACATGAGTGAAGAAACTTCCTCACTCAGAGGGTGGTGAGAGTGTGGAACAAGTGCAGCCCAAGTGGTGCATGTGAGCTCGATTTCAATGTTTAAGAGATGTTTAGAGAGGTACATGGATGGTAGGAATATGGAGGGCTGAGTAATTTACACAGATGGTCTAAGGACAATGGTACAAAAAACTTAACTGTGGTTTAATGTAGGCCAATTAACGTCCCTGCATTGCCTTGTGTTGGACTCATGCATGCAAAAACTCACGTAGTTACTTCAAACCACATCCTTTAGCAGCCAGACCAGGTGTGAAGCCCATCAGGATGAAGTTGCATCAACTCTTCTCTTTCTCAAAGAGTTTAAGGAGGTTCAGCACGTCACCAAACACACAAGCAGTTATCCAAAGATTTACAGTTGACAGTATCCTGACTGATTGCATCCAGATTGTTTAATGTCATTTCCAGTACACAAGTGTAAAGGGGAACAAAATAATTGTTACTCCAGATCCACTGCAGCACAAAAAAAGACACGTTAAGTTAAAGAACTGAATGAGATTTCCCTGAGGGTTTCTTTGACTCCAAGTGGCCTCGGGAATACATGGCTGCTGAGACAGTGGACGAGGTGGTGCCGGCTGTGATCAGCGATCGGCAAACAGCCCTGAGAAGGGCATACAGCAGCGACTGGTGGGCGGTCTCACTCCCACACAGAGAGCAAGCAGGACTGAGATGGTGGGAAGGGAATGTAGATGTGGGAATGCCGGAGAGGATATCACAGGGTAAAGGAGGGAAGGGGAGGGTTAGGTACAATTCTAGAAGAGACGGAGACTCCGGGAGTCAGCTGGCAGAAGGGGCAACTGAAAGAAACACAAACAAGGGAGAGGGGAGCCCTGGAAAAAGATGTGGGGCAAGATTGTGTGTGTGTGTGTGTCTGTATGAATGACAGTGAGAGATAGTACAGAGATAGTTTGATCTGCGGATAGAATCTCCAGAGGGAAGGCCCCAAAACCCTCGGCTTTGCCTGCTGCTGGCGACCGGGGCTGGGTTCGAAGAGTTCGGCAGAGATGTTGCTCGGTGCTCGGTGTCGGGGGGCTGGTCGGAGCTCGAAGTTTTCAGTCGACTCAGTCGACTGTGGTCAGGTATGGCAGGGAGAGTTTTCTTCCTTCTCCCGTCTGCGTGAGATGTGAGACTTTCGACAGACTTTGAACTTTTTACTGTGCTCACGGCCTCTTCATCAAGTTACGGTATTGCTTGCACTGTTGTAACTATATGTTATAATTATGTGGTTTTTGTCGGTTTTTCAGTCTTGGCCTGTCCTGTGTTTCTGTGATATCGCACCGGAGGAATATTGTATCATTTCTTAATGAATGCATTCCTAAATGACAATAAAAGAGGACTGCGTGTCCTCATAATCTAATCTAATCTAATCTCTCTCTCTGTGGAACTATGTCCTTGTGTGCCAAGTCTGTGAGAGTGAGAGAGTGGGAGTGTGAGAGTGTGAGAGATCGTGCATATCCTTGTGTGCCAAGTCTATGTTGAAATGTTTTGTCCCAAGTTTTCTTGGCTTTCTTACCATTTTAACGAGTCCTCACTCTGCTAGCCCCATGTGACTGCTATGGTGCAATCAATACTCCATAACAAAAGATCTCAGCCACAGGGATTTTCTAGCCCTCAGAATCAGAGTGAAGGCAAGTTTCCCTCAGACTGACAAAGACAACACAGAGTGTAGATATGTAAAGAGAATTTAGACAACATAACAGGTCATTTGTCCCAACCGCAGGTGTTTCTGTTCCTCCCATCAACTCTCTTCACCTCACCCCCAGTTACCAGGGAACCAAGGGTTGTCCTGGGTGTTACCTCAATGCTACTCAACCAGCAGGCCAGACACTCCCTCTGAAAGACCGGTGTGTAAATTGTTCAAACTTACCCAAGTTCATTTCTCTCTCACATTTATTCAGCCTCCTCAGAAAATACCTCCTTTGCTCACCTCAGCCACAGCCTGTCAATGCAAGCTCCTCATTCTCTCTACTCTCTGACTGAAGTGACTCTGGTACCTTTATTAATGCCTACCTGAATATTATTTTAGTCTGATCTTAAATCAGTGGCAACTCTCGGTCCAGGCAAACAGCCCACATATCGAGTGGAGAAATGTTCCTTTGGTCATTGCATTAGTTTATGTGGGAGAGGGAAGATTCTTTACCCCAAACTAAGCCGGTGTCGGATTATGGAAATAGTCATTTCTGAAGAGATTGTGCTGATTCAATCCCCAAGGGCACGGACTAATATCCAACTTAAATCAAGCACATTTGGATTTTAGTTCCCATTGTACTTTTGTTCCAAGGTATCAGTGGCTCTTTGATTCTTTTTGCCTCACCATTTCCCCTCTGCCACCGTCAGATCCCTCATCTACACGGTTCAAGGCATTCTGAAGTGTTCCTTCCCCAGACCCATGTCACTTCAGTTCAAGGTCAAGTGTGTTATCATCTGACTGTACATTCATACAACCAAATGAAAGTGTTCCTCTGGACCACAGTGCACCCACAAAATTTATCACACACAGAATATAAAACAAAATATTACCACAAATAAATTAATAAATATTATTGAAAATGCATGCAGTTTGTTGCACAGGCAAATAGTATCAACTCACTGTCCTTGTGATGAGTCCACAATAGTGGCAAGGTATTCATTAGTCACAGCCTGGGGGAAGAAGCAGTTACCCAGTCTGCTAACAGGGAATTCAAGATCAATAATGTACCCTGTTGAGATGCTGAGATCTGCAGACAGTTACAGTGATATTGCAATCTCAATGGGTGAAGGTCAGTAGGTGCAAAATCAAGGAAACAAATAAAATGATGAACTCTGTGTCAAGAGGGCTCTGACGTAATCAAGTCATAGAATAATTAGCAGATGTACCATAATTAGTACCATCTGAAAAACAGAAAACCTACAGCACAATACAGGCCCTTCGGCCCACAAAGCTGTGTCGAACATGTCCTGACCTTAGAAATCACCGAGGCTTACCCATAGCCCTCTATTTTTCTAAGCTCCATGTACCTATCCAGGAGTCCATTAAAAGACCCTATTGCTTCCGCCACTACCACTGCCGGCCGCCCATTCCATGCACTCACCACTCTCTGCATAAAAAACTTACCCCTGACATCTCCTCTGTATGTACTTCCAAGCACCTTAAAATTATGCCCTCTCGTGCTAGCCATTTCAGCCCTGGGAAAAGGCCTCTGATTATCCACACGATCAATGCCTCTCATCATCTTATACACCTCTATCAGGTCACCTCTCATCCTCCGTCCCTCGAAGGAGAAAAGGCCGAGTTCACTCAACCTATTATCATAAGGCATGCTCCCCAATCCAGGCAACATCCTTGTAAATCTCCTCTGCACCCTTTCTATGGTTTCCTTGTCCTTCCTGTAGTGAGGGAACCAGAACTGAGCACAGTACTCCCAAGTGGGGTCTGACCAGGGTCCTGTGTAGCTGCAACATTACATCTCGGCTTTTAAACTCAATCCCACAATTGATGAAGGCCAATACACCATATGCCTTCTTAACCACAGAGTCAACCTGTGCAGCAGCTTTGAGTGTCCTATGGACTCGGACACCAAGGTCCCTCTGATCCTCCACACTGCCAAGAGACTTACCATTAATACTATATTCTGCCATCATATTTGACCTACCAAAATGAACCACCTCACACTTACTGTATCTGGGTTGAATTCCATCTGCTACTTCTCAGCCAAATCTTGCATGCTATCAATGTCCCGCTGTAACCTCTGACAATCCTCCACACTATCCACAACATCCCCAACCTTTGTGTCATCAGCAAATTTACTAACCAATCCACTTCCTGATCCAGGTCATTTATAAAAATCACAAAGAGAAGGGGTCCCAGAACAGATCCCTGAGGCACACCACTGGTAACCGACCTCCATGCAGAATATGACCCATCCACAACCACTCTTTGCCTTCTGTGGGCAAGCCTGTTCTGGATCCACAAAGCAATGTCCCCTTGGATCCCATGCCTCCTTATTTTCTCAATAAGTCTTGTATGGGGTACCTTATCAAATGCCTTGCTGAAATCCATATACACTATATTTATGGCTCTACCTTCATCAATGTGTTTAGTCACATCCTCAAAACATTCAATCAGGCTCGTGAGGCACAACCTGCCTTTCACAAAGCCATGCTGACTATTCCTAATCATATTATGCCTCTCCAAATATTCATAAATCCTGCCTCTCAGGATCTTTTCCATCAACCACTGAAGTAAGACTCACTGTTCTATAATTTCCTGGGCTATCTCTACTCCCTTTCTTGAATAACGGAAGAACATCCGCAACCCTCCAATCCTCCGGAACCACTCCCGTCCTCATTCATGATGCAAAGATCATCACCAGAGGCTCAGCGATCTCCTCCCTCACCTCCCACAGTAGCCTGGGGTACATCCTGTCCGGTCTGGTCCACACACCCCAGGAAGGGTCAAGCAGCCTAGGGGACGTTGCAGCCAGAATTCACCGTCTAAATACAGAGTCAAAGGGATTCACCAGATTGATCTGCACAGGTTTGGTTTGAACCCATGTAGATCCAAACGATTAATGAGTGACATCTACATCTACAGTATATGGAGCATTGCAGCATCCCTCATCAGGGACCCCACCACCCAGGACATGCTCTCTTCTTGCTGCTGTCATCAGGCAGAAAGCTCTTGAGCCTTGGGACTCTCACCATCAGATTGAGGAACAGTTATTACCCCTCAACCACTGGGCTCTTGAACCAAAAGGGATAACTTCATTCAACTTCGCTTGCCCCATCATTGAACTGTATCCACAACCTATGGACTTACTTTCAAAGACTCTTCATCACATGTTCCTGATATTTATCTCTTATTTATTTGTTTGTTTGTTTGTTTGTTTGCACGGCTTGTTGTTATTTGCGCACTGGTTGAACACCCAGGTTGGTGCGGTCTTTTAATGAATATATCATGGTTATTATTCTATTACGGGTTTATAGAGTACGCCCATGAGAAATTGTTATATATAGTGACATATATGAACTTTGATAATAAATTTACTTTGAACTTTGACTACTGGCTGCTAACCCTTCCTCTTAAGAATATCTTAGACCTAATCGGAAACACCCCTGACCCTGGCACCATACCTACTGGAATGTCTCCATCACATCCACAGGATATCATGTCTACTCCTGTAACTATGGAATCCCCATATCACTATTGCAGTACTCTTTGCCCCCTTTTCCTTCTGAGCCACAGCTCGAGATTCCGTGCCTGTGACTGGATCACTGTAGCTTCCCCAATGGTAGGTTGACCTTCTCAACTGTATCCAAAATGGTGTATACTTATTATTGAGGGGAATGGCCACAAGGATACTCTGCACTGGCTGCCCATTTCCCTTCCCTCTCCTGACAGTCATCCATTTGCCTGCCTCCTACAACTTAGAGGTGACTACTTCCCTGTAGCTCCTATCTATCACTTCCTCAGGTTCCTGTATGAAGCTCATCAAGCTACAATTCCAGTTCCTCAACACGTTCGATCAGGTGCAAAGGGTGAACTTGTTGTGCCATGGATTGGGTTTTAATATCTATCCACGTGGACCATCGCACGACTATTCGGAACCAATCAACCCAAAGGTACCAAATTTCCAAATTGCAACATCGATGACAACTCAGTCAATGGAGTTAATTAAACTCTTTATTTATGGACTGTTGGTTCCTGTTTTCAACAGCCCAGCACTCCCTTTATTCATCAGTAGTTACCTTCAATGTCATTTTGAAAGAATACGATCAAAAATGTAATACCCAACCATAAAACCGCCAACACTAGCAGCAGCCGCAGCAGTTGCTGGCAGAGCCAATATGCTGAGACCAGACCAAAGTACACCTCCAGCACACTTCCAAACCTGTGGATAAAGAATACACAAATTACAGTAAAAATACAATAAAAATGTTTCAAGTGACTGGTGGAGGCACAGCTTAAACGGCATCTATAAGTTGGCCAACGGTACCACTGTTTTTGGCAGAATCTCATCTGGCAACAAGGAGACCTACAGCTGTGAGATATATCAGCTGGTTGAGGGGTGTCACAGCGACAACAGCCTTGCACTCAACTTCAGTCAGACCAATCAACTGACAATTGGACTTCGGAGAGATGAAGTCGGGAGAATGCACACCAGTTCTCATTGAGAGGTCAGCAGTGGAAAGGGTGAGCGGCTTCAAGAAGAAGGCATGTCAGCAGCTCCCCTTCGTTACCAAAGACTTACAAATTTCTACTGATACATGGTGGTGGGAATTCACATCGGTAACACCGCCGCCTGGTATGGTGGCTCCAATGTGCAGGGTCACAAGAGGGTACAGAGTGATGTTGACTCAGCCAGCTCCATCACTGGCGTGCACTGCAGGGGTGGTCATGGCACAAACAATAGGAGCATTTAAGAGAGTCTTAGATCGACACATGATTGTATAGGAAATGGCAGGACGTATGGACATTCTGTAGGTAGAAGGGATAAGTTTAGTTGGCCATTTGATTACTAATTTAATTAGTTAGGCAGAGTGTTTGGGCTGAATGACCTGTTCCTGTGCTGTACTCTTCTATGTTCTATTTTGGTCATTTTTATGTCTTTGCACTGTACTCCTGCCATAGGATGAAACAATTTCACGCCATCCCACTCAGTGATATTAATTGTGATTCTGATTCTGGTCCAGCCTCTTGTCCAACCTGAACCCGAGTGGACTGAGCGGAATCTCCCTGCCATTACTGTTTCATAAAGCCATTAAACATGGAACCCCCGTGTAACATGTCCTGTATACTTAGATAGCTGCTGGGTGGGAGAAATATACCCCCCAACCCCCCACCAAAATCATGCTTTGCACTTACCTGATACGACAAACCTTTTCCATAACGAACTGAATTAACAAAGTGCTCGCAATTTGCTCCCAATACTTGGTATCGCTTTTTTTTCCCAACTTCTGATTTTGCTCTTTCTACAATCTTATGACGGGGAAAAGGTCTCCACTTTCTGTCTGCATCGTTGTTGATGCGCCAGCAATCATTTCCAATGACCATAGCAAGAGGCTCTCTCTTAACCACAGCAATGGCTGTAGAACTAGAATATCCATAAGACACATCCACACTCGCTCCATCTAGAACATATGTGAAAGGGTTTTGTTTTACTAAACCTGATTGAGTAACAGTGCTGGTTAAATGAAATATGACAGATTTGCTTCAATCCAAGATATGTTCAACAGGAGAAAAAAATCAGCAGCTTTTACCTGAAGTTAAATGTACAACATCTCCATCTCCAATGTAGATGGCCCAATGTTGATATATACCCCGGGATATTTCAATCGAGTCTCCAGGTTGTGGATCAGGGGAAGGCTGGAAGTGAGGCATGGATCACATTAGAAAGCAGTAGTGGATGTTTGAAAATGTATTTCTTTATAGCTTTATGGATTCTACAGGTTAGGTCACCAAATGATAACTTGAGCGGTATTAATTTCTGGGCTTGCAGGAGTGCATACTGAACCTGCGGGTCGTTCTGGTCTCTCTCTATGCCTATTTTCCCGGTGAATCTGTGTTCCAATGTCTCTAAGGCTGCTTTACCTTTCCAGGACTGTGTGGTCTGGAATGGATGGAAGTAATTTAGATGAGTTTGCAAATTGTACCACAAGATAATTGCCATTCCTAGTGATTCCTGGTGTTCCAGTTCTCTTGAGCAACAGGTCAGTATTTCCCTTGTCTTTGTGGGTGTTTCTCCACTGATCGTCACTTCTCCTGGTCAGGGAAATAATTGCAGCTGTCTGCTGATCCACGATTATCAGCATTATAAGTGACTCTGCCCAGGAATTACGAATTGCCTTATCAATGTACAGGAGGGATCAGATTGTGGAAGATGGGTTTAAGGAGGACAATCCCTGTCCATCGGTCAGTTTCAATTATACCAGTGCCTCGGAAGAATCTAGTGTCCAATAGCACGTAAATCCACATTGATGAAGTGTTTTGAGAGGTATCAAAACACATCATGTCAACATGTCAACTCCAATTTCCTTACTGAAGCAACAGGTCCACAGCAGATGCCATCTCGTTGGCTCTTCACTCAAACCTGGAACATCTGGACGGCAAAGATACATACATCAAGATGCTCTTTATCAACTTCAACTCAACATTCAATATTATCATCCCAACAAAACTGATCAATAAGCTCCAAGACCTTGGTCTCAATACCTCCTGTTCAATTGGATCCTTGATTTCCTCACTTATAGATTTCCAGTTCGGATTGGCATCAACATCTCCTCCACAACTTCTATCAGTACAGGTGCACCACAAGGCTGTGTGCTTAGCCCCTGCTCTACTCACTTTACACTTATGACTGTGTAGCTAAGCACAGCTCCAATGCCACGTTCAAGTCTGCTGATGACACCACTGTTATAGGCTGAATCAAAGGTGTGATGAATCAGCATACAGGTAGGTAGAGTGGTGCCACAACAACAACCTCTCACTCATTGTCAGCAAGACAAAGGAGCTGATTATTAACTTCAGGAGAAGGAAACCAGAGGTCCATGAGCCAGTCCTCCTCAGAGGATCAGAGGTAGAGAAGGTTAGCAACTTTAAATTTGGTGTTATTATTATGAGGAAGGTGTGGCAGAGCCTCTACGTCTGAGTTTGTCAGGTTTCAAACGACATCTAAAAGTTTGACAAACTTCTATAGATGTGTAGTGCAGGGTATATTGGCTGACTCCACTACAGCCTGGTATGGAAATACCAATGTCCTTGAATGGAAAATCAGACAAAATATAGTGGATACAGCCCAGTCCGTCACGGGTAAAGCCCTCCCCACCATTGAGCACATCTACATGAAACGCTGTCGCAGGAAAGAAAGTAGCATCCATCATCACAGACCCACCACCCAGGACTTACTGTCTTCTCACTGCTGCCATCAGGAAGAAGGTGCAGGAGCCTCAGGACCACGTGACCAGGTTCAGGAACCGTTATTACCCCTCAACCAACAGGTTCTTGAACCAAAAGGGATAACTTCATTTTACCTCACTTGCCCCATCATTAAAATGATCCCACAACCTATAGACTCACTTTCAAGGACTCTTTATCTCATGTTCTTGATATTAATTGCATATTTATAATTATTATTGCTTTATTTCTCTATGTTCACAGTTTGTTGGCTTTTGCATACTGGTTGATTGCCCAAGTGCTCTTTCATTGATTCTGCAACGGTTATTATTCTAGTATGGATGTATTGAGTATGCCCGCAAGAACATGAATCTCAGGGTTGTATATGGTGACATGTATGTACTTTGACAATAAATTTACTTTGAACTTGAAACCAGAATCTGGGAAATAGAGACAGAGGTGAACCTGGAAGAAACAAGGGGCCCGAGATATCTTGGAACAATAGCAAGTTTGGAAATTAAATCCAAATGTTTGATTTTAGTGTGAAATTTGGTTGTTGCCTTGCTTATTCAATCAGTGCAGCTTGAAGTGAGGCTTCTCATAAAAGCTTCTCCACCTTGGGGAAGGAGGAGATTGTGTCTTCCCTCTCTGTCACAGACGTAAGCAGTGACCAAATGTCTTTGTACATCAGTCCCCAAATCATTAGTGTTCTTCAACACTGAGCTGATTCCACTACCCATGGTCTCTCTTTCAAGGTCTCCAAAACTCTCGTTCTCAGTATAATTACATTACTTATTTTTTATTATTATTGTTGTACTTTTCAAATCTTTTCTCAGCTTAAGCTGGTACGGGCATAGCCAAGCACACTCATTTCTCAATTGCTGGGAGCTTTTGTTCTATTCTAGTGCTGTTTAGTATTGTGGCTTTTCTGAAGGTGTAGATCGATATTACAGTGTAGGCCTAATTCTTTAAGATTCAAGATTCAAAGATTCAGAAAACTTTATTGTCATTCTAACCGTACATCAGCTCTGCAGGGCAGAATGAGACAGCGTTTCCCAGGAGCAGTGCAATCATAACATAACAAACGCAATACTAAAAAATAAACATAACAATAAATAGTAAAACACAACAGCCAGATGTCAGTTAAAATCAAGTTATAAGTGTCCAGTGCAAGTTAAAAGTGTCCAAAGCAGAGTCAGGTGGAGCAGCTATTTAGCAGTCTGACTGCCTGTGGGAGGAAGCTGTTTAGTAGCCTTGTGGTTTTAGTTTTGATGCTCCTGTAACGTTTGCCTGATGGCAGAAGAACAAACAGTTCATGGAGAGGGTGTGAGGGGTCTTTAATGATGTACCGTGTCTTCTGGAGGCATCGACTCTGAAAGAGGTCTTGGACAGAAGGTAGGGAGACCCCAATAACCTTCTCTGCTCCCCTAACCACCCTCTGCAAGGCTTTTTTGTCGACAGCACTGTAGCTGGAGTACCAGGTTGTGATGCTAAAGGTCAGCACACTCTCAACCACGCCTCTGTAGAACGTAGTTAAGATGTTAGTGGGGAGTGATGCTTGTTTAAGCTTCCTCAGAAAGTGCAATCTCTGCTGGGCCCGTTTCACAATCCCAGTGGTGTTCCTGGACCAGGTGAGATTGTCTGAGATCTGCACCCCAAGGAACTTGATGTTTTCCACTCCCTCCACTGTGGAGCCGCTGATGCTGAGGGGTGTGTGCTCAGGCTGAGACCGTCTAAAATTGACAATCATCTCCTCGGTTTTGGTGACATTAAGCATCAAGTTGTTATCCCTGTACCAGCTCTCTAGGTGTTTGAGCTCCTCCCTGTACACTGTTTCATCATTTTTGCTGATGAGCCCCACCACTGTGGTATCGTCTGCAAATTTAATGATCAGGTTCTCCTTGAATCTGGCTGCACAATCATGTGTTAGCAGTGTAAACAGCAATGGGCTAAGCACACAGCCTTGTGGGGATCCAGTGCTCAGTGTGATGGAGTCCATTGTGTTGTGACTTTGGGCTGATACCGGTTGTTGAAATTACTATCAGGACAATGTATACCCTGTTCATGGTCTGTAGACTTTCAATTTTCTCTTTTAGAGTCATGGGGAAGTACAGTCAAGAAACAGATCCTTCGGCCCATCTCGTCCATGCTGAAACCATTTAAACTGCCTACTCCCATCAACCTGCACCAGGATCACAGCCCTCCAGACCCCTCCCATCCATGTACCTATCCAAATGTCCCTTAAATGTTGAAATTGAGCTTGCACGCACCACTTCCGCTGTCAGGTTATTCCACTCTCTCATCAAGAGGAAGTACTGGCTCTTTTAAGGAATATAAAAATGGATAAGTCTCCGGGTCCTGACAGGATATTCCCTAGGACCTTGAGGGAAGCTAGTGTAGAAATAGCAGGGGCTCTGACAGAAATATTTCAAAATGTCATTAGAAACAGGCATGGTGCCGGAGGATTAGCATATTGCTCATGCTGTTCCTTTGTTTAAAAAGGGTTCTAAGAGTAAACGTAGCAACTATCGGCCTGTGAGTTTGATGTCAGTGGTGGGTAAATTGATGGAAAGTATTCTTAGAGATGATATATATAATTATCTGGATAGACAGGGTCTGATTAGGAACCGTCAACGTGGATTTGTGCATAGAAGGTCATGTTTGACAAATCTTATTGAATTTTTTGAAGAAGTTACTAGGAAAGTTGACGAGGGTAAAGCGGTGGATGTTGTCTATATGGACTTCAGTAAGACAAGGTTTCACACGGAAGGTTAGTTAGGAAGGTTCAATCCTTAGCTATTAATATTGAAGTAGTAAAATGGATTCAGCAGTGGCTGGATGGGAGATGTCAGAGAGTAGTGTTGGATAACTGTTTGTCAGATTGGAGGCCGGTGACTAGAGGTGTGCGTCAGGGATCTGTACGGGGTCCAATGTTGTTTGTCATATACATTAATGATCTGGATGATGGGGTGGTAAATTGCATTAGTAAGTATGCAGATGATACTAAGGTAGGTGGTGTTGTGGATAATGAAGTAGGTTTTCAAAGCTTGCAGAGAGATTTAGACCAGCTAGTAGAGTGGGCTGAAAGATAGCAGATGGAATTTAATGCTGATAAGTGTGAGGTGCTACATTTTGGTAGGACTAATCAAAATAGGACATACATGGTAAATGGTAGGGCATTGAAGAATGCAGTAGAACAGAGGGATCTAGGAATAATGGTGCATAGTTCCCTGAAGGTGGAATTTCATGTGGATAGGGTGGTGAAGAAAGCTTTTGGTATGCTAGCCTTTATAAATCAGAGCATTGAGTATAGGAGTTGGGATGTAATGTTAAAATTGTACAAGGCATTGGTAAGGCCAAATTTGGAGTATTGTGTACAGTTCTGGTCACCAAATTATAGAAAAGATGTCAACAAAATAGAGAGAGTACAGAGAATATTTATTAGAATGTTACCTGGGTTTCAGCACCTAAGTTACAGAGAAAGGTTGAACAAGTTGGGTCTTTATTCTTTGGAGCGTAGAAAGTTGAGGGGGGACTTGATAGAGTTATTTAAAATTTTGAGGGGGATAGATAGAGTTGACATGGATAGGCTTTTTCCATTGAGAGAAGGGGAGATTCAAACAAGAGGTCATGAGTTGAGAGTTAGGGGGCAAAAGTTTAGGAGTAACATGAGGGGGAACTTCTTTACTCAGAGAGTGGTAGCTGTGTGGAACAAGCTTCCAGCAGAAGTGGTTGAGGCAGGTGTGATATTGTCATTTAAAGTAAAATAGGATAGATATATGGACAGGAAAGGAATGGAGGGTTATGGGCTGAGTGCTGGTTGGTGGGACTAGGTGAGAGTAAGCATTCGGCACGGACTAGAAGGGCCGAGATGGCCTGTTTCTGTACAGTAATTGTTATGTGGTTCTATGGTTATCAGATAAGATTATTCTGAGGCAAGCAGGGAATAATAAAACAGGTCTAAATTTAGCTTGATACAAATCATTCATCACCGATTTAAACACCGATCTTTGACACATTACTTTGGGACTATAATCTTCTACCAATCGAAATTTGTGATTTCCGTAAACCATAATTCTTTTCTGATGGGCAAGTCGAATTAACTGTTCCTTAATATGTACATAATAAAATCGTAATATAATATGCCTTGGTTTGAGATCCAACGCCCTTTTCATTCTCGGGACTCGAAGTGCACGATCCAGAATTGGTAGCTTTGAGAACATTTCTGAGCCTTCCTTAAAAATTGAGAGAAAAATTCAGTGGGATCTTCTCCTTTTTCAATATCTTCAGACAGGCTACTTATTTTAATATTTTGTCTGCGACTTCAACCTTCCAGATCAACCATCTTAATTTTCTGTTGCTCCAATGTTTGAATAACCGAATACAGTTTCCTTTCCAGAATCTCGACTCTGCCTTCTATCTTCTTGTCAGCTTCCTCAAGTTCAAAAACACGTCCCTGTAACTCCTTGGTCTCCCGTTTAAATGTTTCCATTGCATTATTGATCATCCTTAACATCAAATCCACGGCATTGATTTTCTCTTCCAATTTCGAATCTCTCTGCTCGATTTTCTCATTCAATGATTTCGAAATTTTTGCTTCCAGTTTCAAATTTTTTGGTCGATTTTTTCATCCAGTAATTTCAATATTGCATCCAAGGTAAGCTCCCCCTTTCCACTGCTTTCAGCTAATATCTTTTGTCCTCTGTTACCCATTTTCACTAGATAAGGATCAAATTTCAAGCATATGAAAATGTTATATGCTTTAGGATATTTAAGTAATAGAAGAGTGGTAAAAGATTGAAAAGTTTAGGAGCAAGCCTCAACTCAACTCACTCCATCTGGCTAGAGAGTCCAAAAATGAATCTCAGTGTGTTATTGGTGACATATGCATACTTCGGTAATAAATTTACTTTGTTCTTTGGTTATCCCTGCATTTCATTCAGGACGTTGGCCATCTACTCATTCTTGACAAATCTGCCCCTTTACATTTCTCTCTCTGCTTCACTGGCCCTCTAAATTCTTTTTTTAGAGACAACGTGCAAAGACGACAAATTGTGCAAGTGCAAAAGGGAAAGGAATATACGCTGCGAAGGAAAAAGGAAATGTCTGTGAAGAATAAGAATTTCGGGTGGTATATTGTATACATTTCTCTGATATTAAATGTACCTATTGGAATAAATAATAAATAAATAAGCAATAAATATCAGGAACATGAGACGAAGAGTTGCTGAACGTGAGTCTATAGGTTGTGGGAACAGTTCAGTGATGGAACTGTTGCTGAACTGTGTCGCTGATAATAATCCTGATTCTGATTCATCGCCTGAACACCGCATGAGAGCAAAGAAAACTACAGGAAAATATCCAACTGCATCTAGTCCCACCTATTATCAACAGATTCTGGTCTCCCGATGCCCTGTTGGCGGGTGGCCCTTGGCCGTTTCCTAACTGGTGGACACGGATCTGTCTGGCATCGCTATCTGGGAACAACACACACAAAAGTCTGGAGAAATTCAGCAGGTCAGGCAGCATCTATGGAAATAAATAAACTGTTGATGTTTTGGGCCGAGAAGGGTTGAACACACATTTTTTGTGAGTTGCCCTGGATTTCCAGTACCTGTGGAATCTCTTTATCGATAAGCGGGTGTGGTGATATCACATGTCAGAACGTCAGAGCTCTGAGCATGCGCAGAAGTGATGGAATGATCGAGAAGCATGGCAATATAAAACGTGGTTTTTTGTTGCTGTTAAATAAAAGTTCAATTCTTCCAAAATATGGTTCATTATTAGTAAACCACGGTACATATTAATATAAAGAACGCAACAGCGGGAACCTACCTGATTGTCACAAAAATCTGTGGGTCAATTGTTTAAGAAAAATAACAAATGGCTTGAGTCGCAAAAATAGATTGAGGTGCTTTTATTTACCTCGAAACAAGACAAAAACTGAAAAAAAAACAATATATATATATAGCCATCCTCAGACTGAACACAAAAGAAAACGAAAACCCAAAGCCTTGGTAACCTGAGGCTTATAACTGCTAAGCCCCACCCCCAGACCAACCAAAAGCTAATTAACTCAATTATCCAATTAAAGATGGTATCCTCCACCATCAGCAGACCTGTGCAGGTTGCTGCTGCCTCTCTATGAGACAGCTCCATGCAGCAGCTCTGGTTCAGACCAGTCACTATTACTGCTGGGGATGAGTGTTTTACCGAGTGTGCCATGTGCCGTCCGTAGTCAGTGACGGGCCTTCATCACATTGATGAATGGAGATAAAATTCAAAAACATTTTCTAATTAACTTACCTTTTGACTTGACATTTTGTTTGAACACCGCTATAGATTGGAATGTCTGTTTCTTCTGAAAGTACTTGTTCTTCTTGTTTTGCTCTTGGCACAAGTTTGGACTTGCTTTTGTTTTTTTACGCAATTTTCTCTATGACTTTCTGAACCACCCGCCAAGGGACACGGATCAAGTCCCAGGGATGTGACGCATGCCTTGACGGCACGTCCATCTGGCGCCGGGCCTATCAGAGGACAGTGACGCCGTCGAAGTGAGCTAGCGAAAGGTTTCTTCTCTCTGGCCAAGATGTGAGTACATCTGACATTCTCCGTGTAACTGCATGTATGGTAGTATGGGAGGTGTGCACACTTATTGTTGGGGGCTTATGCATCCCAAAGTGCCCCTCGAGAAGTGCAGGGGATGGGGTGGCGGTGAGTTGCCTCTTAAAGTCACAGAACATGAACATTGCAGCCTAATGTTTGGCCCATAAAGTTGTGCCAAACTTTTAACCTACTCTAAGATCAATCTAAACGCAAACAACAGGAATTCTGCAGATGCTGGAAATTCAAGCAACACACATCAAAGTTGCTGGTGAACGCAGCAGGCCAGGCAGCATCTATAGGAAGAGGCGCAGTCGACGTTTCAGGCCGAGACCCTTCGTCAGGACTAACTGAAGGAAGAGTGAGTAAGGGATTTGAAAGCTGGAGGGGGAGGGGGAGATGCAAAATGATAGGAGAAGACAGGAGGGGGAGGGATAGAGCCGAGAGCTGGACAGGTGATAGACAAAAGGGGATACGAGAGGATCATGGGACAGGAGGTCCGGGAAGAAAGATGGGGGGGGTGACCCAGAGGATGGGCAAGAGGTATATTCAGAGGGACAGAGGGAGAAAAAGGAGAGTGAGAGAAAGAATGTGTGCATAAAAAAGAGTAACAGATGGGGTACGAGGGGGAGGTGGGGCCTAGCGGAAGTTAGAGAAGTCAATGTTCATGCCATCAGGTTGGAGGCTACCCATACGGAATATAAGGTGTTGTTCCTCCAACCTGAGTGTGGCTTCATCTTTACAGTAGAGGAGGCCGTGGATAGACATGTCAGAATGGGAATGGGATGTGGAATTAAAATGTGTGGCCACTGGGAGATCCTGCTTTCTCTGGCGGACAGAGCGTAGATGTTCAGCAAAGCGGTCTCCCAGTCTGCGTCGGGTCTCACCAATATATAAAAGGCCACATCGGGAGCACCGGACGCAGTATATCACCCCAGTCGACTCACAGGTGAAGTGATGCCTCACCTGGAAGGACTGTTTGGGGCCCTGAATGGTGGTAAGGGAGGAAGTGTAAGGGCATGTGTCTCCTGTCTTCTCCTATCATTTTGCATCTCCCCCTCCCCCTCCAGCTTTCAAATCCCTTACTCACTCTTCCTTCAGTTAGTCCTGACAAAGGGTCTCGGCCTGAAACGTCGACTGCGCCTCTTCCTATGTATGCTGCCTGGCCTGCTGCGTTCACCAGCAACTTTGATGTGTGTTGCTAAGATCAATCTAATGCTTTCCTCCCAAGTAGCCCTCCAGCTTGTTTCACTCACGTACCTATCTAAGAGTCTCTTAAATGATCGGCTTCTACCACCACGCTTGGTAATGTGTTGCGCACACCCAGCACTCTCTGTGTGCTTTAAAAGACAAACAACCTCAGGCATCCTCCCTATACTTTCCTCCAATTACCCCAAAATTAAACCATCTCGAATTGGCTATTTCTGGCCTGGAAAAGAAGACTCTAGCTGTCCACCCTATCTCTCCCTCTTCTCATCTTATACATTTCCATGAAGTCACTTCTGATCCTCCTTCACACTGAAGAGAAGAGCCCTTGTTCGTTTACCCTAACATTGGGAGACCGCCAGTCTCCCTGAGGTCTCCGACATTAAGGAAAGACCGCACTGAGGAAGTGATAGATGGGAGCCACCCCTCACTTGCAGGCAGCAGGTACCTGGGTCGCGGTCTGGAAAGGGACAGGGACTAGGCAGCCAGTGCAGAGTATCCCTGTGGCCGCTCACCACAAAAATAAGTATACTGCTTCGATCGACAACCTACCAGTGGGAAAATGCAGCGACCTGGTCCCTGATGCCGAGTCTGTCCCTGTGGCTCAGGAGGGAAGGGGATGCGGGAAGAGGAGTGCAGTACTGATGGAGGATTCCATAATTAGAGGACAGACAGGAGACTCTGTGGATGTGGAAGAGACACCCGGATGGTACGTTGCCTCCCATGTTCCAGGGTCAGGGATGTCTCAGATCAGTCCACATCATTCTAAAAGGGGCGGGTGAACAGCCAGAAGTCATGGTACATATTGGTACCAAAGACATAGGTAGGAAAAGGGAGGCGGTCCTGGAGAGAAAATGTAGGGAGTTAGGTAGAAAGCTGAAAAGCGGGACCTTCAGGGTAGTTATGTCTGGATTGCTGCCTCTGCCATGCGCCAGTGAGGGTAGGAATGGGATGATTTGGCAGATGTCTGCTTGACTGAAGAATTGGTGCAGGGGGCAGAGGTTCAGATTTCTGGGTAGTTGGGGTCTCTTACAAAAAGGACAGGTTACACCTGAATCTGAGGGAGACCAATAACCTTGTGGGCAGGTTGGCTAGAGCTGTTGGGGAGAGTTTAAGCCACTTTGGCATGGGGGATGGGAACTGGAGTGATAGGGCTGAGGATGGGGCAGTGGGTACACAAGTAGATGCAGTGGGTAGTGAGACTGTGAAGAAGAACAGACAGATGATAGGGCAAAACCGCAGTCAGTGGGATGAGTTAAAGAGTAACAGGAGACCAAAATCAAAAAGGGTGGCAAATACAGGACTGATGGCGTTACATTTGAATGCACACAGTAAACAGAATAAAGTAGGTGATCTCGTAACGCAGTTAGAGATTGGCGGATATGATGTCGTGGGCATCACTAAGTTGTGGCTGAAAAAGATAATAGTTAGGACCTTAACTTCCAAGATTGCACATTGCATTGAAAGGACAGCCAGGTAGGCAGAGGGGGTGGGATGGTTCCATTGTTAAAAATTTTAAATCAAGTCCTTGGAAAGAGATGACGTAAGATTGCAAGATATAGAATCTTTATGGGTAGCTAAGAAACTGCAAGGGTAAAAAGTCTCTGATCGGAGCTATATACTGTACAGGGCTCCGAACAGTAGCCAGAATGTGGACTGCAAATTACAAGGGGAGATAGAAACTGCATGTCAAAAGGGCAATACATACAAAATGCTGGTGGAATGCAGCAGGCTAGACAGCGTCCATAGGAAGAAGCACAGTTGACGTTTCAGGCCGAGACCCTTCGTCAGGACTAACTGAAAGAAGAGGTAGTAAGAGATTTGAAAGTGGGAGGGGAAGGAGGAGATCTGAAATGATAGGAGAAGACAGGAGGGGGAGGGATGGAGCTAAGAGCTGGAAAGTTGATTGGCAAAAGGGATGCAAGGCTGGAGAAGGGAGAGGATCATGGGACAGGAGGCCTAGGTAGAAAGAAAGGGGGAGGGGAGCACCAGAGGAAGATGGAGAGCAGGCAAGGAGTTATTGTGAGAGGGACAGAGAGAGAGAAAAAAAGGAAAAAGCAATAATTAAGTAAATAAATAAATAAGGGATGGGGTAAAAACGGGAGGAGGGGCATTAACAGAAGTTAGAGGAGTCAATGTTCATGCCATCAGGTTGGAGGCTACCCAGACGGAATATAAGGTGTTGTTCCTCCAACTTGAGTGTGGCTTCATCTTGACAGTAGAGGAGGCCACTGATAGACATATCAGAATGGGAATGGGACATGGAATTAAAATGTGTGGCCATTGGGAGATCCTGCTTTCTCTGGTGGACAGAGCATAGGTGTTCAGCAAAATGGTCTCTCAGCCTGCATTGGGTCTCGCCAATATATAGAAGGCCAAATCGGGAGCACCAGATGCAGTATATCACACCAGCCGACTCACAGGTGAAATGTCGCCTCACCTGGAAGGACTGTCTGGGGCCCTGAATGGTGGTGAGGGAGGAAGTGTAAGGGCATGTGTACCACTTGATCCACTTACAAGGATAAGTGCCGGGAGGGAGATCGATGGGAAGGGATGGGGGTAGTTCTTCATTAATTCTATTATATTCCTAATTTTTAGGGTGTATTGGACAGAAAAAAGTAACTATTTGTTATGTTCACTCCTGTAAACCCAATCTATCCAGCATCTCCTAATAAGTAAAGACTAGATAAGTTTACAGGAGTGAAAAAAAACAAACACATTGAAAATATTTTCTATTCCAGGACATAACCTGAATTTTGTCCGTAACACTATAAGTTATAGGAGCAGAATTAGGCCATTTGGCCCATTGAATCTGCTCCACCATTTCATCATGGCTGATCGATTTCCCTCTCAGCCCCAATCTCCTGCCTTCTCCCTGTATCCCTTCATACCCTGACTAAGAATCTGTCAACCTCTGCCTTAAATATATCTGATAACCTGGCCTCTGTACATCATTCCTCCCTTTCCTTCTCTCACTTGGATCCACCCATCACCTACCAACTCTATACACTGTTCCCACTCCCCCTCTCCCTCACCTGGATCCACCCATTACCTCCCAACTACTTACATCATTCCCACTCTTCCTCGGTCTGCCTGTGGCAACAAATTCCACAGATTCACCACTCTCTGGCTAAACAAATTCCTCCTCATCCCCGTACTAAAAGGACATCCCGCTATTCCTCTGGTCTTAGAGCACCCCCACCCACCACCTTCCACTCTATTGAAGCTTTTCAACATCCAATTGGTTTCAATGAGGTCACCCTTCATTCTTCTGAACTGCAGTGAGTAGAGACCCAGCACTCTTTCTAATGCTACCACATTGTTCCTGTAGTGTGGTGACCAGAACTTTACCATATAACCATATAACAATTACAGCACGGAAACAGGCCATCTCGGCCCTTCTAGTCTGTGCCGAACTCCTACTCTCACCTAGTCCCACCAACCTGCACTCAGCCCATAACCCTCCATTCCTTTCCTGTCCATATATCTATCCAATTTAACTTTAAACGACAACATCGAACCTGCCTCAAACACTTCTGCTGGAAGCTCGTTCCACACAGCTACCACTCTCTGAGTAAAGAAGTTCCCCCTCATGTTACCCCTAAACTTTTGCCCTTTAACTCTCAACTCATGTCCTCTTCTTTGAATCTCCTCCATTCTCAATGGAAAAAGCCTATCCACGTCAACTCTATCAATCCCCCTCATGATTTTAAACACCTCTATCAAGTCCCCCCTCAACCTTCTACGTTCCAAAGAATAAACCTAACTTGTTCAACCTTTCTCTGTAACTTAAGAGATGAAACCCAGGCATTAGTAAATCTCCTCTGTACTCTCTCAATTTTAATGACATCTTTCCTATAATTCGGTGACCAGAACTGTACACAATACTCCAAATTTGGCCTTACCAATGCCTTATACAATTTCAACATTACATCCCAACTCCTATACTCAATGCTCTGATTTATAAAGGCCAGCATACCAAAAGCTTTCTTCACCACCCTATCCGCATGAGATTCCACCTTCAGGGAACTATGCACCATTATTCCTAGATCCCTCTGTTCTACATTTACATAATACTCTGGCTGTGGTCTGACCCCTGTTTGTCCAGCTGCAATATGTAAACTCACTGAATGCTTCAGTCTATGAAGTCAGGCTTGTCAACTGCGTCCTTATCCAATATGTCTTTGCTTTCAAGGAGCTGTGGAGTTGGACATCCGAGGTTCCCCTGTACATCAACACGACTGAGCTCCCTGTGGCGAGGCAAGGATGGGTTGGAGGTAAGAGTGAGGACAGCCCAGGCTAGAAGGGTCTTTGAAGTGCATAACTCCCCTTAGCCTAGCAGGCTATTTCACTTCCTGAGGTGGGGTAAGAGTATATTTGAAGGATGAGAAGGGCACACACATTAACAAAGGGACAATTGCTTTACTAACTTCAGAGTATCATCAGGTGTCATTCTGTGGTTTCTACTGACTTTTAACACCTGTAACGTGAATGGCAATGGATCTTGCAAGTAAGGAGTTCGAACACACATATTTTAAATGGTCGATATCCGTAATTGCTCATCAATTTTGTATAAGAATGGCACTTACCTGTCCTGGCCTCAGAACAGTTTGGTGCCGGGGGCCACAGTGTTCTCTCTGTGCACAAGTAAAATAAAGTACAGTTGAGGAATGAATGCAGGTTTTGAGAGTCCAGTTATCAGCGACAACACGGTGTCTATCCTGTAAATGTGCAGTGTCCCAGAATGCACTGTCTCACGCGTGAGCAGATTAAACTCCACCTGCTGCTGCTCCGACTAACTTCCCAACTGAGGCTTCAGAGAGAGGTGGGGTTCAGCCGGTTCCAATCCGAGTACAGCTCACCGCACCGCCGAGGAACATCTACAGGAGGCGGTGTCTCTAAGGTGACATCCCTTATCAGGGACCCTCCCACCATCTGGACCATACCCTCTTCTCAGTGCTGTCATCGGGCAGGAGGTACAGGAGCCTGAAGACCCGCACCTCCAGGTTCAACATAAGAGACTCTGCAGATGCTGGAAGTCTTGAGCAACACACTCAAAATGCCGGGGGAACTCAGCAGGTCAGGCAGGGAAATGAGGAGACAACGTTTCAGGCCTCCCACAGTTCAAAGACGTACCTGTTAGTAGGTTAATTGGGGCTGGGGTTAAATAGGTGGGTTACTGGGCGACCACAACTTGATGGGCCAGAAGGGCCTGTTGCATGCTGTATATCTAAATAAATAAATACTCCAAGCGTGGTCTAACCGGGGTTTTGTTGAACTGTAGCATTACATCACAGCTCTTGAAGGCCAACTTACATCTCCTTAATCACCCTAGATAACACACTACGTAATTACATCTAGAATTGTCACCCATGCCCTAGTGTAAATAGTCAGAGTCATACAGCACTGAAAAAGACCCTTCGGCCCAACTCATCCATGCCAGCCATCCAAGCTAGTCCCACTTACCCTCATATTCCTCTAGGGTCTAAGCATTTCCTATCTGTGTAACTGTCCAAGAGTCTTTTAGGTTCATGGCTGCTGCTGTTCCTTCTCGCGCATCAGGGCGGCATCCTTTGCAGTTCCCTTAGCATTTGTCTGTTTTTTACGAGGCCGAGTTGCCAGCTCGACACTCAACCCAGCAAGGAAGGAGTCGGCAGGATTCAAACCCGGGACCACTACACCACCAGCCGGCTTCGAGGTTAACTGGTCATGATGAAATGTCCTGTTATCAGGCTAGTGTTAAATCGCTGGGTGGCTGGGTGGTCCAGCTTGTTGGACGGCATCTCTAAATAAATAGAAAAATAATATTTATATTAGTTTATGCTGTTTGTTATGTCTGTAATATACTGTGCAGCTGCTGCAAAAATCTAATTTGTATACAACATTTATACTTTGGGAATGTGTTCGCTCATCATGTGCCGTGTTGTACATGTTGTATATGCCTTGACCATGATTGTTCTTGGCAAATTTTTCTACAGAAGTGATTTGCCATTTCCTTCTTCTGGGGAGTGTCTTTACCAGACCAGTTACCCCACCACCGCACCCCTCCCCCAGCCATTATCAATACTCTTCAGAGATTGCCTGCCTGGCGTCAGTGGTCGCGTAACTGGGACTTGTGATATGTACCAGCTGCTCATACAACCATCCACCACCTGTTCTCATGGCTCTACGTGACCCTGATCGGGTGCTAAGTAGGTGCTACACCTTGCCTAAGGGTGACCTGTGGGCTAGTGGAGGGAAGGAGCGCCTTACACCTCCTTTGGTAGAGACATATCTCCACCCCACCACCCAGGGGAATGGAATGGGGGCACATGACAATAAACTTGACCCATGTCGTTTTGTACCTTGTCACACCTTGTTTTCTTATCCACTACCCCAATGACTCTTGGCTCATCAGCAAACCCAGCAATCGATCCACTTCCATTCTCATCCAAGTCATGTGGAATGGTTCCTTTAGGTTGTCATAGCTGGAAGAATAGAGGGGTTAAGCTCCCACAGTCTATTAAATGCTCCCAGTGATGTCTGCCTCAAATAGCCTCTGACACCCAAGTCCAACTCCTCACCTTGGAACACTCAGAATGCGCAGGTCAGTCAGCATCAGTTGAAAAGATTAGTCGACGTTTCGGGCCGAAACCCTTCATCAGGACTGAAGGAAGAACTTTGGAGAGGGTTTGAAGAATGCTGGTAGTTGAAAAAAACAGTAATTTGAAAGACAAAGGGGTGGGGGAGGGGAACCAGGGAGGTGATTGGCAGGAGAACAATGCGCAGTAGTAGAAGGAGGCAGAAAGATGAGGGAGGTGATGTGAAATAGGGATAGAGGAAGGGAGGGGGCGGGAATTACCGGAAGTTGGAGAATTCTATGTTCATACCAAGGGGCTGGAGACTACCTAGACGGTATATGAGGTGTTGCTCCTCCAACCTGAGTTTAGCCTCATCATGGCGGTAGAGGAGGCCATGTATGGACATATCTGAATGGGAGTGGGAAGCAGAGTTGAAGTGGGTGGCTACTGGGAGATCCTGGCTGTTTTGGCGGACAGAGCGGAGGTGCTCGATGAAGGCCAATTCCTGGCCTTCATGTGTGGCGTAGCCACGAAGGCTGGCGGAACTGTTCTTACTGACAGAATTGTGTTCCCGGTGCCTTAAAACCAGTCGCTTCGGGCAGATGGGCTTGTCAGCCGTGGTCGGCAGCTCATCTAGGAGAAGGAAACTACGATCACAAGCCTCCGCTGCTTTGCGGCTACACCCACTCACGTGGAAGGCTTCTGGAGTAAATCCCAAGCAAAAATTCTGGAGCTGGTGTCTCTAAGGCAGTCCTATGTTGAGTTCAACGCTGACTTGCAGACAGCTAGGACACAATATCCACGGTCAACCCCAACCAAGGGAGGGCCTCATGTGGAAACAGAAACGTGAACCTTTTTTGTCAAGGACCTTATACTTTATACTTTATTGTCACCAAACAATTGTTACCAGAACATACAATCGTCACAACGATATTTGATTCTGCGCTTCCCACTCTCTGGATTACAAATCGATAGTAAATATTAAAAATTTAAATTATAAATCATAAATAGAAAATAGAAAAATGCAAAGTAGGGTAGTGCAAAAAGACCGAGAGGCAGGTCCGGATATTTGAAGGGTACGGCCCAGATCCGGGTCAGGATCCGTTCAGTAGTCTTATCGCAGATGGAATGAAGCTGTTCCCAAGTCTGGCAGTACGAGTCTTCAAGCTCCTGAGCCTTCTCCCGGAGGGAAGAGGGACGAAAAGCGTGTTGGCTGGGTGGGTCGTGTCCTTGATTATCCTGGCAGCACTGCTCCAACAGCGTGCGGTGTGAAGTGAGTCCACGGATGGAAGGTTGGTTTGTGTGATGTGCTGCGCCGTGTTCACGATCTTCTGCAGCTTCTTTCGGTCCTGGACAGGACAACTTCCATACCAGGTTGTGATGCACCCTAGAAGAATGCTTTCTATGGTGCATCTATAAAAATTAGTGAGGGTTTCAGGGGACAGGCCAAATTTCTTTAGTTTTCTCAGGAAGTAAAGGCGCTGGTGGGCCTTCTTGGCAGTGAACTCTGCTTGGTTGGACCAAGTCAGGTCATTTGTGATATTGACCCCGAGGAACTTAAAGCTTTTGACCTGTTCCACTTGCGCGCCACTGATGTAAATGGGGTCGTGCAGTCCACTACTCCTTCTGAAGTCAACAACCAATTCCTTCGTCTTGCTGACGTTGAGGGATAGGCTATTGTCTTTGCACCATGCCACCAGGTTCTTAATTTCCTCTCTGTACTCAAACTCATCATTACCTTTCGTCAGAAAGATAGAAACGCGAGTCAGTTTTCAGTAGCAGAGAAGGTGCAGAGGAGTAGGTGAAAAAGAAGGGCATGTATCTGACAGGGCAGAACTGAAGGGCGAGTGTAGTTGTGCCGATCAGATGATGTTGTCTGTTTTATACACAGTGGCTGCTTTATTATGTATCTCCTGTACCTAATAAAGTGGTCAGTGAGTGTATTTGTGTGGTCTTCTGCTGCTGTAACCCATCCACTTCAAGGTTTGACATGCTGTGCATTCCGAGATGATCTTCTGCACACCACTGTTGTAATGGGTGGTTATTTGAGTTACTGTTGCCTCCCTGTCAGCTTGAACCAGTCTCTCCACTCTCCTCTGACCTCTCTCATTAACAAGGTGTTTTCGCCCACAGAACTGGTGCTCACTGGATGTTTTTTGCTTTTTGTACCATTCTATGTAAACTCGAGGGACTGTTGTGCATGAAAACCCCAAGAGATCGGCAGATTCTGAGATACTCAAACCACCCCATCTGGCGCCAACAGTCATTCAGTCACTTGGATCACGTTGCTTCCCCATTCTGGTGTTTGATCTGAACAACAACTGAACCTCTTGACCATGTCTGCATGCTTTTATGCATTGAGTTGCTGCCACATGATTGGCTGATTAGATATTTCTATTAATAAGCTGGTTTACCTAATAATGAGTGTATGTGCATAGTTGTAAGGCTATGGGATATACCCCGTGGGTCAGACTATACTAATGTAGAGAGGGAATTATGAACAAAAATCACAACAGAATACTGTAGGAAATGGCCAGACAGAATACTGTAGGAAATGTCAGAGAGAAAGGGCAGAGTTATACAAAGTTGGAGAATTTGTTACTGAATCCAGAGATTACAATGGGTAGAAGATGAGGTGTTGATCTTCTAACTTGTGTTGAGCCTCATTGTCACAGCACAGGGAGCTAGGGTAGTAGAGGAATGAGAGGAGAGGAAAGGGGAGAGGGAGAGGGAAAGAGAAAGGGAGGGGAAGAGAGGAAAAGAGGGAGAAGGAGGAGAGAAAGATGGAGAGAGGGAAAGGGAGAAAGGACAATTGGTGCAGGAGTAGGCCATTCAGCCCTTCGAGCCAGCACTGCCATTCACTGTGATCATGGCTGATCATACACTATCAGTATTCGTTTCCTGCCTTCTCCCCATAACCTTTGATTCCGCTCTCTTTAAGAACTCTATCCATCTCTTTTTTGAAAGCATCCAGAGACTTGGCCTCCACAGCCTTCTGGGGCAGAGCATTCCATATATCCATCACTCTCTGGGTGAAAAAGTCTTTCCTCAACTCCGTTCTAAATGGACTACCCCTAATTCTTAATCTGTGGCCTCTGGTTCTGGACTCACCCATCAGCGGGAACATGCTTCCTGCCTGCAGCGTGTCCAATCCCTTAATAATCTTATATGTTTCAATAAGATCCCCTCTCAGCCGTCTAAATTCCAGAGTATACAAGCCCAGTCGCTCCAATCTTTCGACATATGACAGTCCTGCCATCCCAAGAAATTAACCTTGTGAACCTATGCTGCACTCTCTCAATAGCAAGAATGTCCTTCCTCAAATTTGGAGACCAAAACTGCACACAGTACTCCAAGTGTGGTCTCACCAGGGCCCTGTACAGCTGCAGAAGGACCTCTTTGCTCTTATACTCAATTCCCCTTGTTATGAAGGCCAGCATGCCATTAGCTTTCTTCACTGCCTGCTGTACTTGCATGCTTGCTTTCAGTGACTGATGTACAAGAACACCTAGATCTCGTTGTGCTTCCCCCTTTCCTAACTTGACTCCATTTAGATAGTAATCTGCCTTCCCGTTCTTACCACCAAAGTGGATAACCTCACATTTATCCACATTAAACTGCATCTGCCATGCATCTGCCCACTCACCCAGCCCGTCCAATTCACCCTGCATTCTCATAACATCCTCCTCACATTTCACACTGCCACCCAGCTTTGTGTCATCGGCAAATTTGCTAATGTTACTTTTAATTCCCTGATCTAAATCATTAATATATATTATAAACAGCTGCAGTCCCAGCACTGAACCCTGCGGTACCCCACTGGTCACCGCCTGCCATTCCGAAAGGGACCCGTTAATCGCTACTCTTTGTTTTCTGTCAGCCAGCCAATTTTCAATCCATGTCAGTACTCTGCCCCCAGTACCATGGGCCCTAATTTTGCCTACTAATCTCCTATGTGGGACTTTATTAAAGGCTTTCTGGAAGTCCAGGTACACTACATCCACTGGCTCTCCCTTGTCCATTTTCATAGTTACATCCTCAAAAAATTCCAGAAGATTAGTCAAGCACGATTTCCCCTTTGTAAATCCTTGCTGACTCGGACCCATCCTGTTACTACTATCCAGATATGTCGTAATTTCATCTTTTATAATTGACTCCAGCATCTTTCCCACCACCGACGTCAGGCTAACCGGTCTATAATTCCCTGTTTTCTCTCTTCCTCCCTTCTTGAAGAGAGGGACAACATTAGCCACCCTTCAATCCACAGGAACTGATCCTGAATCTATAGAACATTGGAAAATGATTACCAATGCGTCTACAATTTCTAAAGCCACCTCCTTAAGTACCCTGGGATGCAGACCATCAGGTCCCGGGGACTTATCAGCCTTCAGACCCAACAGCCTATCCAACACCATTTCCTGCCTAATATAAATTTCCTTCAATTCATCCATTACCCTAGGTCCTTTGGCCACTATTACATCTGGGAGATTGTTTGTGTCTTCCCCAGTGAAGACAGATCCAAAGTACCTGTTCAACTCGTCTGCCATTTCCTTGTTCCCCATAATAAATTCACCCACTTCTGTCTTCAAGGGCCCAATTTTGGTCTTAACCATTTTTTTCCTTTTCACATACCTAAAGAAGCTTTTACTATCCTCCTTTATATTCTTGGCTAGTTTACTTTCGTACCTCATTTTTTCTCCGCATATTGCCTTTTTAGTTACCTTCTGTTGTTCTTCAAAAGTTTCCCAATCCTCCGGCTTCCCACTTGTCTTTGCTATGTTATACTTCTTCTCTTTTATTTTTATACTATCCATTACTTCCCTTGTCAGCCACGGCCTCCCCTTACTCCCCTTAGGATCTTTTTTCCTCTTTGGAACGAACTGATCCTGCACCTTCTGCATTATTCCCAGAAACACTTGCCATTGCTGTTCCACTGTCATCCCTGCTAGGGTATTGTTCCATTGAATTAAATTCTAGAGAGCACCTTGCATGAACTCCTTGCTCTTTTGGCAAGAGTTATCTTCGATGCAGGTCACTACTCCTTCACCGAAGACTCAATAAGGTTGATCCTTTGTTAAACTGCCAAACGAAACCAACTCCTCTCAATCCTTCGGGTCCTGTACTTCGATAAAGTCTTCACTCTCCCGTACTACTGCTGGAATAAGGTACATCAACACATCTAGCAAAAATTGCCAATCCAGCACTATTGTACCTTGCAACAGAACGGAACGCAACACTCCGTTTTAAAAAAAATGAAACTGCGTCATAAAATAAATATGCAACAAAAATGGAGACACAGCTGCATGTTCTAGCTGGAAAACTGAAAACTAAAAACTCACTGCGTCATCTGGGGTCTTCTCTAATATACCCGTGGTGAACATGTCATCACGTGACCTTGCGGGAAATTTACATCAGGTGACCTCCAAAAGACCACTACATCATTCTCCAAAAAAAATCACAGATCGCCTTGAAGTATGTAACACATGTACTTGATGTTGCACTCCAAGAAGCACACAATACTTCACAAATCAATCAACTGATTCCAATGGCATGGAAACCACGACGATTGGAGCGGATGGATTTGTTGCAGCCTTCATCCGCCTTCACAGCCGTTGAGTTCGATGTAACTTCGTCTGCCTGTTCCACCGTTGAGGTCTTGGTTGGATTGTTCTTTGTCAGGGACCTCACCCTTGACCTTACCGCCATGGGCAGGAGCATAGCTCCAGACGGCATCGCTCTCGGGATCACATGACCACACAAGCTTCTCCACCACGACAAGGTGACAATTCACGGAGAAGCTGAAGATATAAAATGATGATAAAATAGTTAGTGAAAGAAACCAAGACTGTTTGTACTATAACTCTGCCAGTACTGGGACAAGAAGTGCGAATGGAATTCTTTAACGAAAAGGAGGGGAGAATTATGTTAAAGTCCGAGAGCTGGGAAACAACCTTTGAAAAGTAACAGCTACCAGCAGAAGACCCTCTACTTCTCCCTGGAGCCTTAGCACAGGTATTATTGAACGAATGTGCCCAACATAAAAATCATGTGGGAAAGGCCCAAACAGCATAATGTTACTCAAAAAAAGAATGTGCCACTGCCCTATATTAAACAATACGGTATAGCTACTGAAGTGGGAGAAGGGATCGCTCCAGTAATTGACTCATTATTGCAGCAAGGGGTGCTGGTGAAGACACAAAGCCCGTGTAACCCCCCTATATAACCTATCCCAAAAGCGGGCTGGAGTAGCCAGCATAATCAAAGACCCAACCAAGCCCAACATTCTCTCTGTGACAATAATCAACTAGTACAGTGGATTCTGATTAATTGGGGCATTGGTTAATCGTGGCAGCCACTTGTTTGGGCCAACTCTTAAAGAAGTAAAACTAATACCTCTTCCCACCCTGTCACTAGTAAAGATGCTATCCCCTTCTTTCAGTTCCTCGATCTCTGCCTTATCTGCTCTCAGGATGAGGCTTTATTCCCGAACTAATGAGATGTCCTCTTTCTTTCCTTTCCTCCACCATCGACCCTGCCCTCACCCATCCCTTCCACTTCTTGCATGTGTCCTCCCCCAAGCCATCAGACTCCTCAATACCCAGAGCCTGGCTTGACACCAACCTACTATACCCTCTGCTGTGCCTACTGCCTTGTTTATTATTTATTGTAGTGCTTGTATTGTTTTGTGCACTTTATGCAGTCCTGGATAGGTCTGTAGTCTAGTGTAGTTTTTGTGTTTTTTTCTTACGTAGTTCAGTGTAGTTTTTGCATTGTTTCATGTAGCACCATGGTCCTGGAAAACGTTGTCTCATTTTTACTATGTTCTGTACCAGCAGTTATGGTGGAAATGACAATAAAAAGTGACTTGACTTGACTTGACTTGACTTGACTTAATGTCCACCCTCACCCCATCCTCCCACCACCCCACCAGGGATAAGGCTCCTCCTGTCCTCACCTACCACCCCATTAGCCTCCGCGCCCAGCACATAATTGTCTGTAACTTCCGCCATCTTCAATGGGGTCCTATCACCAAGCACATCTTTCTCTCCTCCTCACTTTCCGCTTTCCTCAGCAGCTCCCTTGTCCATCCATCCCTCCCCACTGATCACCCCCCTGGTACTTAGTGGAACAAGTGTTACACCTGCCCCTACACCTCCTCCCTCGCTATCAATCAGGGCTCTTAACAGTCCTTCCAGGTGTGGTGACACTTCACCTGTAAGTTTGTTGGGGTCATATACTGTGTCCGGTGCTCCTGTGTGGCTTCCTGTGTACTGGTGAGACCGGATGCAGATTGGGACACCACCTCGCCAAGTACCAGAAAAAGCGGGATCTCCCGTTGGCCACCCGTTTCAGTTCTACTTCCCACTCCCATTCCGACATGTCAGTGGACAGCCTCTTCTACTGTTGCGATGAGGCCACAGTCAGGTTGGAGGAGCAGCACCTTATATTCCGTCTGGGTAGCCTCCAACCTGATGACATGAACATTAATTTCTCAAACTTACCACCCCCCTTCACCATTCCCATTTCTGTTTCTCTCTCTCACATCTCTTTGCATACCCATCACCTCCTCCTTCTTCCCTTTCTTCCATGAAGAATCTCCCTTATCCGGCCCTTGATCTCTTTCACCAATCAACTTCCCAGCTCTTTACTTCAAAAGAAGAACATTGTACTTCTTGCCCCCCTCCCCCCCCACCTTTTTGCCCTGACTTCTCATCTTTTTTCCAGTCCTGATGAAGGGTCTCAGCTCGAAACGTCAACTGTTTATTCTCCTCTATAGATGCT